>NC_091959.1:23276160-23386160 GCF_031021105.1 Erythrolamprus reginae | reverse complement strand
AGCTGCAGGAATTTCTCAGCCCAACCCTGAAGGTTTCCATAGTCTGGAGCAACGGCAAAGCAATTGAGGATCTTCTGAATTTATGCTACCATTTAGGAAAGAAGTCGTGATTTGTAATTTTAGTCATGTGCCCATCGTTGCCTCGATAAAATGTTATTTAAATATGGAATAAAGCCAGCATTGCTCTGTTTTGGCTGACCTCCTTCTCATATGGCTGAATAGGATCTGAATCTTTACCACAGGGAATGGTACTGGTGGTACATTTCTTTGGTGGGAACCAAAAATGTTGTCAAAGAAACAGAAAACTCATTTTATGTTCATCCCTCTTATTGACCCATCAGAGACTGAAAGGAGCAGCAAAGATTGTGAAAACTATGAAAATAAATATGATCATTGTCACCATCTTCCTCCAAACATGTATTTTTCTTAGTATTTATAGACACTTTTAAAATCATGGAGACAATTATGATTCCTTGCAACAAATGTTAGTTATTTGCATATGGAAAAAAGGATTTAGGGGTAGTGATTTCTGACAGTCTCAAAATGGGTGAACAGTGCAGTCAGGCGGTAGGGAAAGCAAGTAGGATGCTTGGCTGCATAGCTAGAGGTATAACAAGCAGGAAGAGGGAGATTATGATCCCGCTATATGGAGTGCTGATGAGACCCCATTTGGAATACTGTGTTCAGTTCCAGAGACCTCAGCTACAAAAAGATATTGACAAAATTGAATGGGTCCAAAGACGGGCTACATGAATGGTGGAAGGTCTTAAGCATAAAACGTATCAGGAAAGACTCCATGAACTCAATCTGTATAGTCTGGAGGACAGAAAGAAAAGGGAGGACATGATTGAAACATTTAAATATGTTAAAGGGTTAAATAAGGTCCAGGAGGAAAGTGTTTTTAATAGGAAAGTGAACACAAGAACAAGGGGACACAATCTGAAGTTAGTTGGGGGAAAGATCAAAAGCAACATGAGAAAATATTATTTTACTGAAAGAGTAGTAGATCCTTGGAATAAACTTCCAGCAGACGTGGTAGATAAATCCACAGTCACTGAATTTAAACATGCCTGGGATAAACATATATCCATCCTAAGATAAAATACGGAAAATAGTATAAGGGCAGACTAGATGGACCATGAGGTCTTTTTCTGCCGTCAGACTTTTATGTTTCTATGTTGCTTTTTAAAAAAAAATATGTTGCTTTTTTAAAAAAATATGTTGTTGGTTTATCTGGAAGCTTTAGAAGGCCTGTAGAATATAGAGGAAAGCCAGATGGAGTTGACTTTAACATGAAGAATTACAGGAGTCATTTTGTCTTTCTATAGCTCACAGTTTTAGTTGATAAACCCAAGGAAAGAGACTGGTTTTATTGATTGGCTGGCAACTTTTTTAAGCTGAAGAAAGAAGTATCAGGGATCAATAGATTGAATAAAATCTACTTTCTCAAAAGTATCCAAAGAAGCCAATGAGAGTGAGAAAATGGTGTAAAATCAAACAGTAATTTTTATTTCAATACAAATACACATCAAGGAGAGCTGCGAAGCCCAAATCTACAGGGAACCCAGTTAAAAGTAGAAATATAGGAATCCCAAAATATTGCTAAAAGCAAAAGGCTTTCAAATCCTATGTGTGCTTGGATATACATCATATTATATTCAGTGGGGATTTCTTCTAGATAAGTGGATATAATATTGCAGCTTAGAATTCATGGATTGGTTTAGACTGCCAGAAATGCTTCACCATCATTCGTTGGGACTTAAGCCTTGAAACAAACCTATGGATTCCCTAGATAGTAACCCTCTTTAGATGTAGTTATTTTCTATGAAATGTTATTATCTCCTTTTCATTAACACCATAATACACGAAAGCTGTGTGCAAAGTAGGCCTTGATACCACTGGTATCCTAAGTGACATCTTTTTAAAGCTAGAACCTTTTAAAGACAACATACTGGATCCATAGTATAATTGAGACCATAACACTAGGGAAGAGCAATTTTGTTGTCTTAAATCTGTGACTTGTTTTCCACTAACTTTTGGCCTCTGGATCCAAAAATGACCACAGTTTTTGTCTATCACATCCACTTTTTAAGATACAGGATACCTTCAAAAGTCATAGAAATTGTTCATATAAAGGAAAGGAAAGTAAAAACGTACCAAATATACTGTTTACAAAGAATAATTTTATTCATTAAAAGGCTATAATAGTTACAGTGTTCCCTCGCTTTTTGCGGGGGATGCGTTCCGAGACCGCCCGCGAAAGTTGAATTTCCGCGAAGTAGAGATGCGGAAGTAAATACACTGTTTTTGGCTATGAACAGTATCACAAACCTTCCCTTAACACTTTAAACCCCTAAATTGCAATTTTGCATTCCCTTAGCAACCATTTAGATTATTACTCACCATGTTTATTTATTAAAGTTTATTTTAAAAAAATTATTAAAAGCAGATGAAAGTTTGGCGATGACATATGACGTCATCGGGTAGGAAAAACCGTGGTACAGGGGGAAAACCCGCGAAGAATTTTTTAATAATATTTTTGAAAAACCGTGGTATAGTTTTCACGAAGTTCGAACCAGCGAAAATCGAGGGAACACTGTACTGTAACTTAAATTGTGTTCATACAAATACTGGTGGGTTTTTTTATCGAATGGTAATTATACATATAAAGGTAAAAAATTTCATTTAGAGCTTTTACTGGAGTGTTTAATCTGTGGACATTCTTGCTTGATGCTCCAACAATAGTCAGTCATCCTACGTACATCCCATCTACCTTGATACTGTGCTTCCATGCCCTTCAAAGCTTGGTGGAATCGCTCACCCTGCTCATCACTGACTGCACCAAGATTTTCTGGGAAGTTAGCAAGATGGCTATGTAAAAAATGCAATTTGATGCTCATGTTGCCTAATTAACTATATTATATAAGGTGTAGAGAAAAAACTTGAGGTGGTAGAAGAAAACTAACTACAGTTTTGAAACCAGCATGCCTAATTAACTATAAAAAAGCTCAAAAATCAAACTCAACAGATATTGTGTTACAAATTGTTCCCCAGTAAAGACAGAGCCTTATTCTTGTCTAAATATTGATGCTAGCTGAGCAGATCCTAGCTGAATTTGAATACGCTATGGAGACAGCATCCCACTTATTATCTGAAACTCAGCAATTTAGAATCATGCAGAATAAAAAGAAGATCTAGGAGTGACAGCGCTGTTCCAATACTTGAGGGGCTGCCACAAAGAAGAGTTTTCGGAGAAGGACGGCATACAAATCTAATCCAGGGGAAGAGCCTTCTCTGTGGTGGCTCCGACCCTCTGGAACCAGCTCCCCCCAGAGATTAGGATTGCCCCCACCCTCCTTGCCTTTCGTAAACTCCTTAAAACCCACCTCTGCCGTCAGGCATGGGGGAATTGAAACATCTCCTCCTTGCCCATGTTGTTTTGGTATATGATTGATTGTGTGCTTGTTTTTTATATATATTGGGGTTGCTTTTATGAATTTTTTAAACCTAAAACTGTAATTAGATTGGTAAATATTAGATTTGTCACTATGTACTGTCGTTGCCATTGTTGTGAGCCGCCCCGAGTTTGCGGAGAGGGGAGGCATATAAATCCAATAAATCTAATCTAATCTAATCTAATCAATAATAATAATAATAATAATAATAATAATAATAATAATAATAATAATAATAATAATAATAATAATAATAATAATGGAGGGGTCTTATATTCCAAAGCACCAGAAGGCAAGACAAGAAGCAACGAATGGAAACTAACCAGAGAGAGAAGCAACCTAAGGAGAAATTTCGTGATGGTCAGAACAATTAACCAGTGGAACAGCTTGCCTCCAGAAGTTATGGATGCTTTATCACTGGAGGCTTTTATTAAGGGACTGGACAGCCACTTTTCTGGAATGGTTTTAGGGCAGGAAGCCTTGCCAAGGAAAAGCAGGAGAACATGGCCATACCAGCAAAGGATTGCTGTCTTCGGTGATACTGGTGCACTCTCCGAGGTCGTCATGGGCGTGTGCATATCTGGCGAGCATACATGAGCCCGTTGGTGCGAGATTTGGCTTCTGCACATCAAGCGAAATCTTGTGTGAGGATGTGCACGAGAGCAAGATTCAGTAATTTTTGCTGATATTTTTGCGAAGAAGCAAAAAATTGGCGAAGATCACCAAAATCTCGCTCCCGTGAATGTCTTCATGCAACATTTCATTTGCTGCCCATGCGCAGAAACCAAACCTTGCATGGGCATGCACGGGCATGTGTTGGGGACACACAACTGCTTGCACATCCTGAAAATTGCTACCGGTTGTTGTGGTTAGCTCTGGCCTTGCTCCTGCCCCAAGGACTGTGGATGTGGGGGAGACATCCACATGCTGCAGGCCTGTTTTGCCCCGGTGGAATCTGCTGATGAAGGCTCCTCTGACCAAGAAGACATGAGTGACAGGGAGGAGGAGAGTGTGGCAGACAGCTCAGAAGGAGATCAATTATTTAGCTCCTCCTTGGATTCAGAACAAGACTTAATGATACAGCCACGCATGCAGAGAGCGATGCATAGGCAGCAACAACTGAGAGATTATTATCAAAGAAAATGAGGGACTGTGAATTGCCTCCCAGCTGCAAGCTAAGTATCACAAAACTGATAAGGAACTTGTACAAATTACCAGTTTGTTTGGAGACGAGTGCTCTTTGCTATACAAAAAGAGGGCTTAGTTTAAATGAATTTTCATTATAAAGAACATTGTTTTGAATTTTCAAACGTGTGTGTGTCTGAAATTTGTACCTGTGAATTTTCGGGAGGAGACTACCAGAGAGCCGGACAGAACAGGAAAACAAGCCTACAGGTTCAAGGAAAAAGAGACCACGTGGAGGTGGAGTAAGTCAGATTTATTGCATGCAAGGTTCAGAAATAAGACAAGAAAATCTGAACAACCATTAACATTTTCGGTTACATACCTTTTTGGAAAAGTAGGACGAACAAGCGTGTTATTGCGTGGACCAATGATTTACATGTTGTGTGTTTATGGGTTACATGTTGCGTGCATTGAAGGCGGGAAGTTAAAAAAAGTAAAATCATCAGAAAATGTGATGGCATGCTGGAATATTAACAAGGTAAGGATAAATGCAGGATATATGTGCTTCATGTTTCACTTCTCAATTCCGGATGCGTGTATATTTCCAGAAGCCAGTTGCTCAACAAATGGAGAGGGATAAAGAGGAAGTTACAACAGTACAGCCTATGCAGTTATGATCTTTTCGCCATGTAGATCTGTTGATTAGAACCATTAGTAAAATTTTAACAATATAAGGGCACTTTAAGACAGTGTTTCCCAACTTTGGCAACTTGAAGGTATTTGGACTTCAACTCCCAGAATTCCCCAGCCAGCGAATGCTGGCTGGGGAATTCTGGGAGTTGAAGTCCAGATATCTTCAAGTTGCCAAGGTTGGGAAACACTGTTTTAAGATATATGGAATTCTTGTGAGAACTTTTTATAGAAAAATGCATATCTTGAGTCACATGTGCGCACAAACACACACACATACAGGGACATGCATGCAGGCCTCACTGAAGCCTCTGAACTTCTGGTAGGCCCGGGGTCCTTGGGTCATTTTTTTGCCCTGTCCAAGATTCAGGAAATCCTCCTGGAGCCTGGAGAGGGTGAAAAATGGCCCAACAGGCATACCATACATTCATTTCTAAACTTCTGGTAGGCCCATTGGGCCTGTTTTTTGCCATCCACAGGCTCCAGAGGGTTTCCTGAAACCTGGGAAGGGTGAAAACAGGCTTTACAGCCCTCCATAAGGCTAAAAATCAGCTGTCCAGTACATACGTGCGCGCTGGAACTGACATAGGCCAATGCCTTGTGTGCTCTCAAATATGGCTCCATCTGCCAATTGTAGCACACGTGCCATAAGTTTGCCATCATGGGTACAGGCAATGAGGGTGAATCTTTTTTTCCCCGGGTGCAGAGAGAGCGTGTATGCACGCTATCGTGCATGCACGAGTGCCCATACCCATAATTCAATGCCTGGGGAGGGTGAAAATAGCTTCCCTTGCCCCCCAGAGGCCATCTGGAGGTTGGAAATGGACTGTTTCTCAACTTCTGGTGGGCCCAGTAGACTAATGTTTCACCCTCCCCAGGCTCCAAAAGCTTCTCTGGAGCTGGGGGAAGAGTAAAAACACCCTCTCCCATCTCCCTGGTGGCTCTCTGGAAGCCAAAAACGCCCTCCCAGAGCCTCTGTGTGAGCAAAAAATGAGCTGGCTGGCACATACATGCATGTTTGAGCTGAGCTAGGGCAACAGATCGCGTGCCAGTAGATGTGGCTCTGTGTGCCACCTGTGCCACCTGTGCCATAGGTTCACCATCACTGGTATAGGATCTCCTACTTGAGCAGGGGGTTGGATTAGAAGACATCCAAGCTCCCTTCCCTCCTGATGTTCTAGAGTTCTGTTTGGTTGGTATCTTATTTCAATGGTAAAAAGAAATACAAGTGAAACACACAACCAGGATATAACATTGTATAACAATTTTTAAGGTGCCATAAAGTGTTAGGTTTTCTCTTCTGGGAAAGGCTGGGAAAAAGTTAGCCATAGAAATTAAGTCTGTGAACATAGTCAAACAGTATATTCCAAGATGATGATGATGATGATGATGATGATGATGATGATGATAATAATATTAATAATAATAATAATAATAATAATAATAATAATAATAATAATAATAATAATTTATTAGATTTGTATGCCACCCCTCTCCACAGACTTGCACGCAGATGGCACATGTAGATGCTGTGGCTTTGAGCTCCTGGTGTAACAGTGGAGTGTGTAGGCAAAACTAGCCTATACCCATAGGGAGTTCTAAAGATTGGATCTTCTAGTCAACTAGATATTACACCAATGACATCCAGTGCTCTCATAATATACCAACATAGTAAGAAACCAATTTCATTGTATACATGATGTACAATAACAATAAGGGCTGTTGTTGTTCTATTATTATTATTATTCTTCTTGTTGTTGTTGTTTTGTTGTTATTGTTGTTGTTGTTATTATTATTATCAATACAACACAGCAAACGAGATCACTATGCTGGATTTTGTATTTTATCACCAGTCGGGTGCTTCCCAAGCACCTAGGACTGCGTGATGTAGTGGTGAATTATGTGTGCCGATCCCAGTAAAGCGGCCTTTTGCAATTGACAGATGGAGATTTCGTCAATTCCGATGGTTTTCAAATGTCCGCTGAGATCCTTTGGTACTGCGCCCAGCATACCAAGTACCACTGGGACCACTTTCACTGGCTTATGCCAGAGTCGATTTTCAGATTTTCCTATTTTGCAAATTTCTCTAGCTGCTTCTAGATTATTATTATTATTATTATTATTATTATTATTATTATTATTATTATTATTATTATTATTATAATAATATTCCTGATGAGTCATAAATTCTTGCGCATGTTCAGAAATTGAATTACATTTTTATGCTGTCCATAGCCCCTATGAAGTGATTTATAGGGCAATTATGAATTAATCCCATTTGAGGATCCAATTTGAATGTACATATTGGATTAACTTCTTGAACTGATGATTCATATTGAATTTCACCTGACTTGCAGAGACCTTAAGCAAATCATAAGGATCAAATACTTCATGATTATTATTCTCCATCATATTTGTCTAATTCCCCATTAAAACTCATCAGAATTGACTGTTGTTGTCCAAGCTTTGCAAAGACAAAATTTCATAATTCCATTAGGGTTTAATGTGGACTCTCAGATAATAAGCAGTAACCCACACCAATCAAAATTATTACAAATTATTCTAGTAAAAAAAAAACCTATTAAATTTCATTAAATATAGTTGGTTGAATACAGTGAAGATGACAAAGAAAAACAATCATATTATTGTTTGCTTAGTATATGAGCCTAACGAAACAAAGCTTACTTTTGAATAATCATATGGAATTATCAATGTCTACCATACAGGCTTAAAATGCATGCCTGAATATATAGATTAACTAACATACAGTGGCTGGTATCATGTAATCTTGCAAACCTACCACACTGCACTATACCACAATATGTAAAGAGGTACAATCAACAAGAATTTTAACAAACAAATAATAAGTCTTCTTCTTCTTCTTCTTCTACTTCTTCTTCTTCTTCTTCTTCTTCTTCTTCTTCTTCTTCTTCTTCTTCTTCTTCTTCTTCTTCTTCCTCCTCCTCCTTTAGACAGAGTTCAAGGAAAACCTTTCCACTTTTCTTGGTGATCAAAAGAAGAAAGGTGGATAGACATGGAAAAAGGTGAAGAAAGAAAAATCCTCTTTACTCAGCCAGAGAGTAGACAAAACAGGAAACAAATAGTCTGCTATCTCAAGACATTTTCTGTGTAAGTCCTCTTGAAGAGAGGTTGGTTAACATCAACCAGAGGTCCACATGGTATAAGAGAGAGAGAGAGAAAGAAATGTGCTTTCATCTGTACCACATCTGGCTGAGACATCATCATTTCCAAGTTCTTGAATTTCCTCTTTTTGCAAATCTGTAACGACAAGAAAACAAACAAAAATAGTAATTATTCACATGTTTGAATTACATGGATGTTTGCAAAAATCTTATAGCAGTATAAAAAATTGGATAAACACACTTTTTTTTTAAAAAAAAAAAGACATTTTGGGGGTTTGTGTGACATGTTATGCACAAGCAATGAACAATGTTATGGCCAAACAAAATGACATGGTTTTCATAAGTGAACTGCAAACTAAAATAGATTAGATTAGATTAGAATTCTTTATTGGCCAAGTGTGATTGGACACACAAGGAATTTGTCTTTGGTGCATATGCTTTCAGAAAAGAAAAGATACATTTGTCAAGAATCATAAAGTACAACACTTAATGATTATCACAGGGTACAAATAAGCAATCAGGAAACAATCCATATTAATATAAATCTTAAGGATACAAGCAACAAGTTACAATCATACAATAATAAATGGGACGAGATGGGTGAAAGTAAAAATAAAACCTCCTCTAGATCTTGGCTAACTCATCATTACCATGTATTTTCCTTTGGCAACATAGAAATACTTTATCAAAATTTCTTTTACAATATTTATCAATTTTCTACGTTAGGCTAATATCACAAATCACAGACTAGCAAATTTTACTTTAATTTAACATCCAACTGCATGAACCCATCTATGCAGGATTATCCCCCAAATAATCTCCCTAGTGTGGGATAGAAGGAACTAGGACTGATGACATTTCTATTTTTTAAAAAGTAGGGTAAATAATGGAAGTGGATGGTCGATTGCCTCCCCTCTATCACCTCCCAGGGCACCAGGGTTATTAATATCATTCCATAGCAACTGCCTCGCTCTGCGAAAACTCACATTTCTTTGGGAAAGGAAATGGATCAGTGTGGAAGTTGTGATCGAAAAGTGCTTCCCCTGACAACTCCTTCCAATAAGAAAGTAAAATGTCAGAGGAGGTTGGGGTTTTTTTTTCTCCCTGCTTAATCGGATTCTTTTCCTTTTGCCCATTTTCTATTCATGGGTCTCTGGTAGGAGGGACCTGCCCCTCCTCCTTCACCTCACCCCATCAACCGCTTCATTGACACAGAGGGAGAAACTTTCTGGACAATTTAATCTCGCCCAGGGTGTTACTTAGCAAAACCCACTTTCTCACTGACCATTTCCCTCCCCCCCTGCCTCTCCTTTGCTTTCTCTCTCTATCCCTGCTCCCATTATTTTCTCTCCAGCCTCAATTCAATTTTGCTGGGCCCTGATATCTTTCTCACTCTGTCCCCTGCAACTCCCCTCCTCCTCCTGCTCCTCTTCTTTAATGTGGAGACACATGTTATTTATGCAAATCAGGGCTTTTCATGCTCTTTTCTGTTGCTCCAGACTTCCAACTCTAATGCGTGCAAAAGCTGCATTCTCTCTCCTCTAACTCGACCCAATTGTACATCCTTTGCTGCTGGGGCCAGGAGGGTGGGAGGAAATGATGGATGGATGGATGGATGGAGATGATAGATAGATAGATAGATAGATAGATAGATAGATAGATAGATAGGACATAGAGAGAGATGATAGACAGTTGGATCAATGACAAAGATATATGATAGATAGATAAATGGATAGGTAGGTAGGTAGGTAGGTAGGTAGGTAGGTAGGTAGATAGATAGATAGATAGATAGATAGATAGATAGATAGGGCATAGACAGATAGAAGGTTATATACCTTACTCCACCAGACTTGAAATTCTTAGATTAGACAACTTACAACTCCATCGTCTCCATTCCAACTTAACTATAGTTCATAAAATCATATACCAAAATGTCCTACCTGTTAATGACTACTTCACCTCCAACCGCAACAACATACAAGCACGAAATCAATTTAAACTAAATGTCAACCGCTCCAAACTTGACTGCAAAAAATACGACTTCAGCAACAGAGTAATCAACACGTGGAATGCACTACCTGACTCTTGTGGTTTTTACTCCTAACCCCAAAACCTTTAGCCTTAGACTATCTACAATTGACCTCTCCCCCTTTCTAAGAGGTCTGTAAGGGGCGTGCATAAGCGCACCATTGTGCCTACCGTCCCTGTCCTATTGTCTTCTTGTGTCACTTTGTATCATTACATATCTAATGTTTTATTTGTACAAATTACCACCTTACAGTTGTTCAAAATAAATAAATAAATAAAATAAAGGTAGATACTAAGATGTCTGTCTGTCTGTCTGTATGGATGGATGGATGGAGAGAGAGGTCATTGACAGATCAATGACAGAGAGATGAGAGAGAGAGAGAGAGAGAGAGACAGACAGACAGACAGACAGACAGACAGACAGACAGACAGAGGGATGATGGATGATGGATAATAGTTAGACAGAGACAGACAGCTGGCCATAATATTTGCCTTACAATAAATATAAAGCATCCCCAATCCTTAAAAAAAAAACCTTGGAAATATTCTATTCCAAAGAAAAACCAGAGATCTCAAATGGCTATGCTCAGAAGTTATATACGTGTCCACACCAGCAGGAGAGGTTTTTATTAGCTCTTTCACTGATCCAGAGTTAAGGCAGTGGTTAAGCAATTTTTGCTATTTCTTCTTCTAAGGAGCGAGTCTCTCTCGGTGCCTCCAAGAACCACCACCACCACCACCCCGAGACCAAGGAGGGGAAAGGCAGCTGGATTTTTAAAATCCCCTTTCTTTTTGTATTTATTCCATTTCCATTGCCTCCAAACTCGACCCAGTAATGATTCTGGGCCCCTTCCCATTTCTCCCCCACCTTCTCTCTCAAATTACCGATTTCCCACAAACTATCCAAACACTAAGGAAATCAACAACCCCAAGTTAAATGAGCCCCTAATCTCTTTCCAGCAGAGATGCTTCTGGAAACAAGGATTGGAGACACAGAGGGGGATTCCAAGTGAGAGGCTGCGGCAGATACCGGAAAAAATAAGGGGGAAAGGAAAGCCAGAGGCAAGAATCAAGCAGGTTTTTGGGTCTCCTGGTCTGAATAGCTTTCATTTGGATCATTGTTCATCTACTCTCCCACTTCAGCATCTTCTGGGGAAGGGGAGAGGGGTTTTTTTTGGTTTATTTATTTATTTATTTATTTATTTGTTTGTTTGTTTGTTTGTTTATTTATTTATTATATTTGTCAATTCAATTCAATTCAGTTCAATTTATTGGATTTATATGCCGCCCCTCTCCGAAAACTCAGGGCGGCATATAACAAGTATAGGGTTATAGTTTATGTTGTGGTTGGCTCTGGCCCAGCTCCTGCCCTAGGGAATGTGGAGGTGGATGCAGGGGAAACTTCAACATGTCATAGGCCTGTTTTATTACCAACAGAGTCAGGTAGTGCAGTTTCCTTGGACGAAGAAGAAGGTGGGGTTGACTTGGAAGAGGGGGGCTTGGCATACAGCCCAGGAAGCCAATCTCCATTATCTTTGGTCGATTCCGATGCAGAAGTCTTGGACCCACGCAGGCGCAGAGTTATGCGTAGAAGAGACCAATTGAGGACATATTACAGGAGATAAGAGAGGCCACCTGTGTTTGGGTGGGGCTCCAGTAATTAGAGCTGCTGATATAAATAGCAGCGTGTGGGTTTGGCCGTTGTGGAAGATTATCTGATCGTTGTTATTCAGGACTGCCTTGCTGTCTCTGGACTATGTTTATTGATTTTTCATGACTTTGAAATCAAAGCAGAGCAAAGTGTGTGTGTGTTTCACTTCGTGGAAGAAGAAGGGCTGTGACGTTTCTCCACAGCTGCAAGCTAAGTACTTAAGGACTGATTAAGGGAATTGTACAGACTACCAGGTTGTTTTGGGACGAGTGCTCTTTGCAATACAAAAAGAGTGCTTAGTTTATTTTGAATTTTGTGATAAAGAACATTGTTTTGAATTTTCAAACGTGTGTATGTCTGAAATTTATACTGTTGAATTTTCGGGAGGGTCATACCAGAGAGCCCGGCAGAACAAGTTTGTATTAACGTAACAAAGTACACTGCCCCCAAAAATAAACACTTAAGCAACACAATATAACTCCAAGTAAATCAAACTTCTGTGAAATCAAACTGTCCACTTAGGAAGCAACACTGATTGACGATCAATTTCACATGCTGTTGTGCAAATGGAATAGTTGTGCAAATGAAATATTCAATGGGAATATTTCATTCATTCAGATCTAGTATGTGTTATTTGAGTGTTCCCTTTATTTTTTTGAGTTGTATATAAAGAAGTGATAAAAAAGATAATAGGACAGAAGGATAGGGATGGTAGGGACAATGGTGCGCTTATGCATGCCATTTAAAAAAAAATAATGTCAACAGTAGATGATTTAAGGTTGAAGATTTCGGGGTTGGGGGGAAAAAACACAGAGTCAGGTAGTGAGTTCCAGGCATTGATAACTGTTGTTGAAGTCGTATTTTCTGCAGTCAAGTTTGGAGCAATTTACATATACTTTGTATCTATTGCATGCTCTTGTGTTGTTGATAATGAAGATGAAGTAGTCACTAACAGGAAGGAAGTTATGGTGTATGATTTACATTTAGTTTGTATCTATTATGTGCTCTTGTGTTGTTGATGTTGAAGGTGAAGTAGTCATTAACAGGAAGGATGTTATGGTGTATGATCTGTATAGTCTGGAGGACAGAAGGGAAAGGGGGGACATGATCGAAACATTTAAATATGTTAAAGGGTTAAATAAGGTTCAGGGAAGTGTTTTTAATAGGAAAGTGAACACAAGAACAAGGGGCACAATCTGAGGTGAGTTGGGGGAAAGATCAGAAGCAACGTGAGAAAATATTATTTGACTGAAAGAGTAGTAGATGTTTGGAACAAACTTCCAGCAGATGTGATTGGTAAAACCACAGCAACTGAATTTAAACATAAACATAGATCCATCCTAAGATAAAATACAGGAAATAGCATAAGGGCAGACTAGATGGACCATGAGGTCTTTTTCTGCCGTCAATCTTCTATGTTTTTATCTTATGAAGAACAGTTAAATCAGTTTGGAGGCGACGTAGTTGTAAGTTGTCTAGCCGTAGTATTTGAAGTCTGGAGGAGTGAAGGACCTTTCTTGTGAAGGGAGCAAAGAAGTGGGAGGGGTTTCAGCAGGGGCACCCAGGAATGTGGTCCCTGGGGGGGGGATTTACATGCAGACAACCTAGCAAAGAGACGAGAAGAGCTAGAGAAGGATTGTCAAGGACTCCGACTAATGAATAGCAAGTTTGCCCTTGAACCTCAAAGGCCTGGGCTATTCCCAGGCTCCAGACAACAAGCGAGACAGGCCCTGCACCCAGCTGCACAGTTCCTGGGCCGATGGGTTAACTGAGACACGTTGACAGGATGGGCTGTCCCCCTGCGAGTCTCCATTTCACTTCCCAGCTCCCTAGCAACCGTTCGGGGGGCTCTTCGAAGAAAGGAAAGGGAGAAGACGGTGGCAGCAGGAGCTTGGAGCTCATGGGCGGGAGGGAAATCCCATTTCACCCCATACGGACGAGTCTTCGTATCCTGCACATAACCGCCGATAAGGCAGCGTGTAAAAGTCATGCTAAGCATTGCACGCTAGCCGAACGCTTGAGACAGAAACAAGAGGAGAATGGCCATTTGGTTCCAAAATGGCAGGGAAATAAAATCATTGACTCCAACAGTGATGGTGAACCTTTTTTTCCTCGGGTGACGAAAGAGCGTGGGCGTGCACAATCACGCGTGCACGAGTGACCACACCCATAATTCAATGCCCGGGGAGGGTGAAAACAGCTTCCCCCATCCTCCCGGAGGCCCTCTGGAAGCCGGAAATGGCCTCTTTTCCCAACTTCTAATGGGCCCAGTATGCTCGTGTTTCGCCCTCCCCAGGCTCCAAAGGCTTCCCTGGAGCTGGGGAAGTGTAAAAACACCCTTCCTCATCCCTCTGGAAGCTCTCTGGAAGCAAAAAATGCCCTTCCAGAGCCTCTGTGCAAGCGAAAAATCAAATGGCCGGCACACACATGCACGTTGGAGCTGAGCTACGCAGGGGTAGGCAAAGTTGGCTCTTCTATGATTTGTGGACTTCAATTCCCAGAATTCCTGAGCCAATGATGCTAACTCAGGAATTCTGGGAGTTGAAGTCCGCATGTCATAGAAGAGCCAACTTTGCCTACTCTTGAGCTAGGGCAACAGCTCGCGTGCCAGCAGATATGGCTCCGCGTGCCACCTGTGGCACCCGTGCCATAGGTTCGCCACACTGGCTACAACGTCCTTCCTGTCAATGGCTACTTCAGTTTCAACCACAACACACGAGCCCACAACAGATACAAACTTAAAGTAAACTGCTCTAAACTCAACTGCAGGAAATACAACTTCATTAACCGAGTAGTTGATGCATGGAACTCACTACCAGACTCTGTAGTATCATCACCTTTACCCTCAGACAAGGGGTAAGCAAAGTTGGCTCTTCTATGACTTGTGGACTTCAACTCCCAAAATTCTTGAACCAATCATACTAGCTCAGGAATTCTGGGAGTTGAAGTCCACATGTCATAGAAGAGCCAACTTTGCTTACCCTTGCCTTAGACTGTCCACTGTTGACCTCTCCCGATTCCTAAGAGGTCAGTAAGGGGCATGTATAATTGCACCAGAGTGCCTTCCGTCCCCTGTTCTAATGTTTCTCTTTTACTAGTATCATGTATATAAATATCATTATATCTTTGTATACCACCAATACGTACTGGACGAAACAAATAAATAAAAACACAATAAATAAAATAAATATAGCCGCCTCCTTTTAAAGCAGAGCTCTCCAATCTTGGCCCCTTTTAAGACTTGTGGACTTCAATGTCCAGAATCCTTCAACCTTTATCTCAAAGTATGGCACTGGTGGCACATTTTTTGGGTGGGAACCAAAAATGTTGTCAAAGAAACAGAAACAAAACCCCGACCCATTTTATGTTCATCCCTCTCACTGACCCATCAGAGACTAAAAGGAACAGCAAAGATTGTGAAAATTATTAAAGTAAATATCATCGTTGTCTCCATCTTTCTCCAAACATGTATATTTCTTAGTATTCATAGACCCTTTAAAAAGTCATGGAGACCATTCTGGTTCCTTGCAACAAATGTTAGTTGCTTCCGGTAAGAATTTCTTTGCATATATTGCTTTTTAAAAAATATATGGTTTGGTTTTATCTGGAAGCTTTGGCGAGTGGTGTGGCAAAGGGCTGGAGAATATAAAGCCAGATGGAGTTGACTTTAACATGAAGAATTGCAGGAGTTATTTTGTCTTTCTACAGCTCACATTTTTAGTTAATAGCCCCAAAGAAAGAGACTGGTTTTATTGATTGGCTGGCAACTTTTTAAGCTGAAGAAAGACACATCAGGGATCAACAGATTGAATAAAATCTACTTTCTCAATCCAGACGGTATCCAAAGAAGCCAATCAGAGTGAAAAAATGATGTAAAATCAAACAGTATTTTTTATTTCAGAAGGAAAAGGGGGGACATGATCGAAACATTTAAATATGTTAAAGGGTTAAATAAGGTTCAGGAGGGAAGTGTTTTTAATAGGAAAGTGAACACAAGAACAAGGGGACACAATCTGAAGTTAGTTGGGGGAAAGATCAAAGGCAACATGAGAAAATATTATTTTACTGAAAGAGTAATAGATCCTTGGAACAAACTTCCAGTAGATGTGGTTGGTAAATCCACAGTAACTGAATTGAAACATGCCTGGGATAAACATATATCCATTGTAAGATAAAATACAGGAAATAGTATAAGGGCAGACTAGATGGACCATGAGGTCTTTTTCTGCGGTCAGTTTATGTTTCTATGTTTCTAAATACACATCTGTATTTTTGTAGATCACATTTTTAGTTAAACCGGCTGTCGGAGGAATTCTGGGAGTTGGAGTCCACAAGTCTTTAAAAGGGGGGCAAGGATGGAGACCCCTGCTTTTAAGGAGTGCAATTCCTGGGCGACCATTCGCAAGGAAGGTAAAAGAAGGGCCTGAGATGGTCCAGACGGAGTAAATCTCTGAAGGGAGAAGAAAACTTTAAAAGCGGCTGGAGGCCAGAGAAGGTTAATAGAAGCATTGGATCAGAGCCAGGTCTTTCATGCCCCCCCCCGCCCCCCGAAATCCTCCCACACCCCCAGTGACAATCACAGGGCCAGTTGCAGCTTGCTTAGGAGCCCCGCGCAGGCCCAAAACACAACCCAACGGGACTTTTGAAGCCTCTCAAACACAAGGCTTTCCCACAGCCCATTCACAGGTTTCGGGCGGCCAGGCATTAAACGCTATTGTTCAGGCATGTTGTGATTAGATGCTTTAACGGGTGATAGGGCTAACAAGCTGCTGGCCAGACCTAGTTGCTCAATTAAGCTTCCATATTTTTTTTTTATTTTCAGGGGGCTGCTTCCCTCCCTCCCTCCCTGAATAAGGACAAAACCCAAAGAATGCAATTCTGCAGCCCTGGGAGCTTGTTAGCGGGCATTTGAATAGCCGCTATTGGAACGGTGCCTGATCGGGAGACCAGCTTTCTGGGTTTCGCCGAGCTAAGCCATTCTCCCTTTCTCCCGTAATCCTGCCGAAGTTGGCTTCCTCCCCAAACATCTTGCGTAATGAATGAGATGACTTGATTAGGGTTGGAAGGAGAAGGTGGGACGCCGAGTGGGAAGACACGCACACAATTCACCCCCCTCCCTCCACTCCCACCCCCAATCTTTTCATGGCGCAGTTCAGTTGCTTAAAAAAAAAAACTGGGCCTGGTTTTCAAAGCGCCTGTTTCTGTTTTGTTTTCGACTTGCATTACCCCCCCTTCCCAGTGATGGGCTTCTACCGGTATGGTCGGGTACGCAGAACTGTTAGAAAATGTTTCATCAGGTACACAGAACTAGTAGAAAAATTTTGCTCAGGTACACAGAACCGGTAGAAAAATTTTGATCCCCCCCCCCCCTATTTTCTGGGCTCTGGGTATGTTTTTCCTATCACAGTAAATGAGGTTGACTTTGTATAATTTTAGAAGAGCTGTGTGTGCGCGTGTGTGCATACACATACAGTTTATATAGTAGTGTATATTTTTGTGTGCCTGTGTGTAATATGTATGTACACATCTGGCATATATACATAGAATTAAAGAGTATACAGTGGTACTTCTAATTAAGAACGCCTCTACTTAAGAACTTTTCTACATAAGAACCGGGTGTTCAAGATTTTTTGCCTCTTCTTAAGAACTATTTTCTACTTAAGAACCCAAGCCTGGAAAAATTTCGCAGGAAATTTGGGAGCGGCAATAAGGCCTGGCCAGTTTCCTTCCATTCCCCCTTTAATCCCGGCCATCTTGAGCTTTTCTGGGCTGCCAGAGGAGCCTTTTGGTGGTGCTCCCTCTCTCACCCGCCTGGGTTTCTCTCTCTGGCGCAGTGTATGGGAGGCAGCCTTGCGCCAGGTGTATGGGAGGCGCATGCTCCTCCTCGCCACCTCAAAGTCCCTCTTTTTTTTTTTAAGCCTTAAAGTTTGGGATTTTTTTGATTCCCCATCCCTCACTTTCTTCCTTCGGCAGCAACTGTCCTCCTCTTCTTCTTCCTCCTCCTATTCCCACCCAAATTCCGAGCTTTTATTTCTTTCCTAATGGGTTTGCACACAATAGATAGGGAAATTGTATCCCTTTGAGGCGAGGAGAGGCCAGGCTCCCTAACCCAAACCCTTGACGAGAGTGACGTCAAGTTGGCCACCTTTAAGCCAGTCACATGACCTTTAAGACACTCCCCCAGTCATATGATCATCAAGCCACTCCCACCTGGTCACGTGGCCAACAAGCCACACCCACAAAATAAACCACACCCACAGTGTGGTAGTAAAAAAATTTGCAGCCCTTTACTGCGCCTTCTCTACCCCGTCTGTATTTTATCCCATTCCTCAGCTGGATTGTGAGTCACCTTGGCTTGCTTTTTTGTAAGATGGAGATGGGGATGGTGGCCCGATTCATAAAGAATGGAGGTTGCTAACAAGCCAGGTGGGAATCGTCCTGAAAATCCAAGAAAGGCACAAAATACAGAAGGATCTTGACAAACGTGAATAATGGGCGCTGTCTAACACAATGAAATTCAATGGTGAAAAAAGTCAAGTTCTACAATTAGGCAAGAAAAACAGAATGCACAGGTACAGTACATGTGGTACATTGCTCAACAGTAGTATCTGTGAGAGGGATCGTGGAGTCCTAGTGGACAACCATTTAAACATGAGCCAGCCGTGTGCAGCAGCTGCCAAAAAAGCCCACACAGTTCTAGGCTGGATAAACAGAGGGATAGAATCAAGATCATGTGAAATGTTAATGCCACTTTACAAGGCCTTGGTAAGGCCACACTTGGAATACTGCATTCAGTTTTGGTCGACACGATGCTAAAAGGATGTTGAGACTCTAGAAAAAGTGCAGAGAAGAGCGACAAAGATGATTAGGGGACTGGAGGCTAAAACATATGAAGAACGGTTGCAGGAACTGGGCATGGCTAGTTTAATGAAAAGAAGGACTAGGGAAGACATGATAGTGGTGTTCCAATATCTCAGGGGCTGCCACAAAGAAGAGGGAATCGAGCTATTCTCCAAAACACCTGAGGGTAGAACAAGAAGCAATGGGTGGAAACTAAACAAGGAGACAAGCAACTTAGAACTAAGGAGACATCTTCTGACAGCTAAAACAATTAATCCGTGGAACGACTTGCCTCCAGAAGTTGTGAATGCTCCAACGCTGGAAGTTTTAAAGAAGATGTTGGATAACCATCTGTCTGAAGTAGTGTAGGGTTTCCTGCAAGGGGATGGAGTAGAAGACCTCCAAGGTCCCTTCCAACTCCATTGTTATTGTTGTTATCCTTTCAAGGAGAGCAAGCACCGTTCCAGGCCACAAAGGTCGTGTTTGCAGCCCTGCCAGGAGGTGATGGTGGTGGGAATCTAACCCACCGAGGCTGATTTGATCCATCAGCCTGGTTGTTTGGAGGCATGGCGTGCCTGGTTTTTGAGGCATGGAAGGGCCAGGACACCCCCCCCCCCCATTCCCATCACCACCACCCCACCATCACCAGGCAGGGCATTCACCCTGATGCAAATCTACTGGCCGGATTCCAATTTAGGAGATTAGAGGATGAAGCTGAAATTGGCAGCATGTGCTTTGAATTAAATCAGGCAACCTCTCTTTTCTCCCCACCCCCACCCCCCAGTTGCTCTGGGCTGATTAGTACATGGGGGGAGAACGCCTGCTTTTCCTTGGCAAGGCTGCCTGGTTTCGAACAATAGAAAAACACACACCTTTAAGTTGCTTTGTATTTGCAGATACAACACCCTGTGACTTATGGCGGCTTGGCTGGGTTTGCTTCTTTTAAAAAACGATTCCCTCTCTCCCCCCCCACCCCACCCCACCCCTCATTCGTGAATGCAACAGCCAAGACAGGAAGATGGAGATACGGAGATGTGCCGTTGTGTCTTAAACAAACATGGTTTTAAAATAGGCAGGGCTGCTGTGTTACAAATCTCTCTCTATCTCTTCTACCATTTTCCCTGCGATTTCCATTCTGCGTGCATCTTATGAGTAATGCTATAATTCTAAGCATCTCCCCACTGCCTTACCAGAAAGAAAAATGAATTGCAAGGTGACGGTAATGTACTGCATGGTGCTAGACCTGAGTGAGAAACTTTTAATAATAAGGGTCTGGATTTGGCTGGGACCTGGAGCGAAACACTGGTAATAATAGCAATAGCATTTACACTTATATACCGCTTCACAGTGCTTTACAATTGCACAGTGAGGGCACACCTCATGTACTGCATGGTGCTAGACCTGAGTGAGAAACTTTTAATAATAAGGGTCTGGATTTGGCTGGGACCTGGAGCAAAACACTGGTAATAATAGCAATAGCATTTACACTTATATACCGCTTCACAGTGCTTTACAATTGCACAGTGAGGGCACACCTCATGTACTGCATGATGCTAGACCTGAGTGAGAAACTTTTAATAATAAGGGTCTGGATTTGGCTGGGACCTGGAGCCAAACATTGGTAACAATAGCATTAGCACATAGACTTATATACCACTTCACAATGCTTTACAGCCCTCTCTAAGCGGTTTACAGAGAGTAAGCCTTTTGCCCCCAACAATCTGGTCCTCATTTTACCAATCTTTAATAACAATAACAACAACAACAACAACAATAATAATTATAAGGATGGAAGGCTGAGTCAACCTTGAGCCTACTGAGATTCAATCCGCCAAACTGCTAGCAGCCGGCAATCAGCAGAAGTAGCCTGCAGTACTGCACTCTCACCACTGGACCATCACATGTAAGCAAGGCTAATACTGTATGTGCCTATGTTTTTCTCTTTTTGTAGATGGAAAGCGAGGGTTGGTTTTCTTTATTCTTACAGCACCATCTTATAATCCCTTCTGAGATGAGACATGAAATGTCTTCAAAAAGAAAAACCATTAAGGATTTTAACTTTAATTAAGAATTTGGTGGTTGATGTTTTATTGTACTATATTAAAATTTGAAGGTATGTGATTTCTGTATGTCTGTAAGGGTGGAGAAAAAAATAAAAAAAATATAAACACACACACACACAGACCAAAAAAAGAAAAATCAGAAAGTCCAGTTCCCTCTTGAAAGAAAAGCACAATTAGGGCAGCCAAGAAGTACCTGGATCATTGAGAATCTACACAGAAAACAGGCAAACCTGGCTCTTATGCTGCAAACATAGATTCTGCATGTGTTAACCCATGATGAAGCTACTTAACTCTCCTTTAAATGTAAGGGCATCAGATTTTTATTTTTAAAAATCAGGTCATACAGCTTGGGAGGAAGCAAGGGGAGAATTCAAAAGACGTTATGCTTGTGGCCTTACTATTATTATTATTTTATTAATTGGAATTTATGCCGCCCCTCTCCAAGGGCTCGGGACAGCTTACAACATATAAAACAACAATATATCACACCCTGAATCCAATTAATAATCAATAATCTAAAACTGAAAGACCGTAAAAACACTCATACCCATTCAATCCACTAACTCGCCTAACTTTCGCTGGCCAGGGGCAGAAGTCTAATAGCCCCAAGCCTTCAAAGAAACCACAATGTTTATCTGAAAAGAAGACTAAAATAATATAAAATACAGTGGTAGAAGCAGGTGCCTTTTTCTATCTAGGGGATTGGGTGGCAACTAAGTCAAATAAATTAAATTATCTATTTTTTGGAGGGGGGGATTTTAGAAAAGTAAATCCTCCAATGAGGGTCGCCCAGAAAGTAATACACCATATTTCTTTTTCTCAGCCTACAGTAATGGTATGAATGCAAAAATTTAGATATAGATTATTTGAATTGTCAGGAGTGCGTGTGTAAATTTTGCATTTCTTCAGACAGATAGCATAGCTGCAGGAGTGTTTCAAAATGGTTTCTGTAAGTGATGTATGTTACAAGGAGCGTGTTGTCCTTGAATTTCTCACTGCAGAGAAAGAAACTGTTGGGAACATTCACAAATGTTTGTGTACAGTTTATGGAGTTGACAGAAGGACGGTTAGTCGCTGGACATAGAGGGTGAGGCCATTACAGTGCAGAAATGGCTTCGTGACCAGAACAAGGAGTGGTACCGACAGGCATATACACCTTTGCGTCTTGCTGGAGGAAGGCCATAGAACAGGACGGAGATTATGTGGAATAATAGGGAATGTAATAATAATAATAATAATAATAATAATAATAATAATAATAATAATAATAATAATAATTTATTAGATTTGTATGCCCTCGAATGTAAAAGAAACATCATTCTTTCTTGTGTGTAAGTTTCATTGTGTTCAATAAATAATTGTTGAAGAAAACAAATGTGGTGCATTACTTTCTCGGCGATTGTTTTCTTTCTATTGCTAAATCGGTTCCAGCAAATCCCTGGGACTTAGCTAGAGGTATAACAAGAAGGAAGAGGGAGAATGTGATCCCGCTGTATACAGTGCTGGTGAGACCCCATTTGGAATGCTGTGTCCAGTTCTGGGGACCTCACCTACAAAAGAATATTGATAAAATGGAACAGGTCCAAAGACGGGCTACAAAAATGGTGGAAGGTCTTAAGCATAAAATGTATCAGGAAAGACTTCATGAACTCAATCTGTATAGTCTGGAGGACAGAAGGGAAAGTGGGGACATGATCGAAACATTTAAATATGTTAAAGGGTTAAATAAGATTCAGGAGGGAAGTGTTTTTAATAGGAAAGTGAACAAAAGAACAAGGGGACACAATCTGAGTTTAGTTGGGGGAAAGATCAGAAACGTGAGAAAATATAATTTTACTGAAAGAGTAGCAGATGCGTGGAACAAACTTCCAGCAGACGTGGTTGGTAAATCCACAGTGACTGAATTGAAACATGCCTGGGATAAACATAGATCCATCCTAAGATAAAATACAGGAAATAGTATAAGGGCAGATTGGATGGACCATGAGGTCTTTTTCTGCTGTCAGTCTTCTATGTTTCTGTGGCTTCCTACACCCTCAAAGGGATGGTCTCCTGCTAGCAAGCCTCCATCTGTCTGTGCTGCAGAAATGGAGCAAGTATTCCTCTCCCCACCCCTAAACCCTCTCCTCTCCCCACTGCCTCCCTTTTTTTCCACCTTGCGAGCAAAGTCCTCATAAGGCACCCAGACCCACACTCCTGTCCTCACACCCCCTTTGTGCTTACGTTCCCAGCAAAACCACGCTCAGAATCTGATTCCCTGGCTTTAAGCTCCGCTCTACCAGCAAAGTGCAACGGGGAAGCTCCTGCAGTTACCCTCCTAAGGCTCAACGGAAGGTTCTTCCTTGCATCATCACACTTATCTCCAGATTAAGAAAGAAAGCAGAGGCCCAGGAGAACGGGTGGGAGGGGAGAAGAGACCAAATCTGTTTTAAGCTATACCACCCCCTGCAAGTGTGGTGGGTTTTGCCCTTCCTTCCCACTTGACCCTTTCACTTGGAAGCAAAGGGACAAAAGAAAGCAGAGTTGGGTTTTAGAAACTCTGTAATTTACACTCTACTGTATAATTAAGTTGACCAATGTTGGGGGAGGGTTTTTGCCCATGCGGAAGGTAACTCACCAAGTAGCCACAGTTTAACCACTATACCTCATTTATTTATTTATTTGTTTGTTTGTTTGTTTGTTTGCTTGCTTGCTTGCTTGCTTGCTTGCTTGCTTGCTTGCTTGCTTGCTTGCTTGCTTGCTTGCTTGCTTGCTTGCTTGCTTGCTTGCTTGCTTGCTTGCCTACTTACTTATTTAATTCGATTTTTATGCCGCCCTTCCCCTTAGACTCAGGGCGGCTTACAACATGTTAGCAATAGCACTTTTTTAACAGAGCCAGCCTATTGCCCCCACAATCTGGGTCCTCATTTTACCCACCTCGGAAGGATAGAAGGCTGAGTCAACCTTGAGTTGGTGATGAGATTTGAACCGCTGACCTGCAGATCTACAGTCAGCTTCCGTGGCCTGCTGTACAGCACTCTACCTGCTGCGCCACCCTGGCTCATATCTTCAATAAAGCTCAAGTCTTCAATAAAAAACACTGCAGCAGGCTTTCTTGTTAGAATATATTTTTTACTTTTCTTCTTAGCAAAATGCTTCTCTAAATAAACGATCACTTTTACCTTTAACCACTATAGTAAACTATCTACAATACTATTGGGTCATTCTTATTACATCCACCAGTACAATCACTAAGCACTAACCACTGACTACAAACCACCTAGCACAAAATTACTCTATAACAAACTACTCCTTACTATAACAAATCACTCTGTAACAAACCACACTGTATAACAAACCACACCCATGCAAGGGCGTAACTCCTATTATATAGGTTACAGCCAATCAGGTTGCAGCACCATTAGCAAACCCATGATTACATGCTGCCTATGGCTTACATCAGCCTTTCCCATGGTTACAGACCATTTACTTGCATCATAATATTAACTTCAGAAATAAACTTATTTCTGACAACCAATCGTCCTCCTTTAGGGAGGTCAGTCCTTCTTTTGTAGGTTCTTCCTCGAAAGGTGTCACCCTACTTGTCCTCCTTTTCGATATTTTAAAACTAATCTGTTAATCTCTGTATTCAGAGATTCCGCATATGACGGTACAGTTCGGAAAGACGCAATTACGAAACGCATGCGCAGGGCACAGGAGAACTTCACTTGTCTCGCGCTTGTCTCCCACCATTGCTTCTGTTGTGGTTGGCCCTGGCCCAACTCCTGCCCCAGGGAATGTGGAGGTGGAGGCAGGGGAAACTTCAACATGTCATAGGCATGTTTTGTTGCCAGCAGTCAGGGAGTGCAGTTTCCTCGGAAGAAGAAGAAGGTGGGGGTGACTTGGAAGAGGGGGGCTTGGCACACAGCCCAGGAAGCCAATCACATTATCTTCGGTCGATTTGGATGAGGAAGTGTTAGACCCATGCAGGCGCAGACTTATGCATCGAAGAGACCAATTGAGGACATATTACAGGAGATAAGAGAAGCCACCTGTGTTTGGGGGGGAGGGCTCCAGTAATTAGAGCTGCTGCTATAAATAGCAGCGTGCTAGTTTGGCCCTTGTGGAAGATTATCTGATCGCAGTTCTTCAGGATCGTGCCTCGCTGTATCTGAACTTTGTTTGTGGATTTTTCATGCCTTTGACACCAAAGCAGAGTAAAGTGTGTGTGTGTTTCCCTTTGTGGGAAGAACGAGGGCTGTGACGTTTCTTCACAGCTACTAGCTAAGTACTTAAGGACTGATTAAGGGACTTGTACAGCCTACAAGGTTGTTTTGGGGAAGAGTGCTCTTTGCAATACAAAAAGGGTGCTTTGTTTCTTTTGAATTTTGCGATAAAGGACATTGTTTTGAATTTTCAAACGTGTATGTGTCTGAAATTTGTACCCGTGAATTTTCGGGAGGCTTCTACCAGAGAGCCCGGCAGAACAGCTTCTATATTATACTTCGTGTTTACTTCTAACGGAAATACGAAATTATTTCTTTCTCAGTGAATATAAGGACAACTCACGTTTTATTCATTAATTAATTCAATTTTGTACAACTCTGTTTTCAACACAAGTGTAAAATAATTTAAATGTAGTAAAGTTTTATTGCTTTTGTTATTAAACTTAGTTTTAATTATAAATTTTATTTATTCATAATGACATAAATGTTTCATTTATTTAATTTTTTCTTAATTTTTTTCATCCTCCTAGTATTTTCCTGATCACTTTGTTACGTACACAGCATGAAATACACTACAGTCAATTCAAGGGGCCACTACATTCTATCGTATCTGACATCTATTGTAAGGACGTTTGTCAATTCAGCTTTTATTATAATGCTGCTTTTATTGACACTTAGTGTATCCTTGGCTGTCGTAATCTGCCTTGATTGTTGGATGAATAATATTAGGAGGGGGAGTAGAGAAAGAGAACTGAATTCAAATCCATGGAGTGTCTCTATATGGTTGATCTGCCTACATTCGTCTACATGACTGCACAGTTGGGGAGGTGGAAAAAACTCACATTGCAACACGTAGAAAATACATCCTTTTTTTTTTGCCATTTAAACTTGAATAGAAATACAACTTGAAGGACTCTTTGGCATTCAGCAGCAACTGAAAACGGAGCTCTTCTAGAGAATACACTTCAGGAATTGTCTAGGTGTTACAGCTAAGATCAAAAATTGTACTCTTGAGTCCTATGCTGCTTATTTTTACAAAAAATTAATCAGCCAGTCGAAAGGAGGATCTCAGAGTCTTGCCTGGACATTTATTTTTTGTCGCTGAAATCTCATGTTCACACAACATTTTTAGCAAAAGGCAACATTGGAAAACAGCCAGAAGAAGCAAGCAAAAACCAAGGGTAAAAAGGCACATGAATCCTCAAAGGATTCTACAATTTTAGTCCCTGAACGTGTTCAGTCTAACCCAATTAATAAGCAGTAATTAAGTCCAAATTAATACTCAGAAACAAAGTTACAATATAGAATGGTCTATTCTCTTCAATATGTATTGTGTATTGGACAAATAAATAAAATAAATAAAATAAATAAAATAAATAAAATAAATAAAATAAATAAAATAAATAAAATAAATAAAATAAATAAAATAAATAAAATAAATAAAATAAATAAAATAAATAAAATAAATAAAATAAATAAAATAAATAAAATAAAATAAAATTACAAATAAACTTGCGTAAATCAAGCCCTACATGGCATCGGACCAGAATATTTCTGGGAACGCCTGCTGCTGCACGAATCCCAGTGACCGATTAGGTCCCACAGAGTCGGCCTTCTTCAGGTCCCGTCGATGAAACAATGCCGTCTAGCAGGACCCAGGGGAAGAGCCTTCTCTGTGGTAGCCCCGGCCCTCTGGAATCAACTCCCCCCGGAGATTAGGACTGCCCCCACCCTCCTTGCCTTTGGCAAACTTTTGAAAACTCATCTATGTCGCCAGGCATGGAGGAACTGATATATCCTTAGCTGCCTTTGACTCTATGGATGGTGTGTTTGGGTTGTATAACTGTTTTTAATAGGTTTTTTTAAAAAGACTGTTTTAACATTGGATTTGTATATGATGCTTTATTTGCTGTGAGCCGCTCCGAGTCCTCGGAGAGGGGCGGCATATAAATCTAATAAATTATTATTATTATTATTATTATTATTATTATTATTATTATTATTATTATATCAGCAATTAAAGCAAAGGAATGTCCATTGATTGTCAAAGTCCAGTGTTATCTGCAAAGCTGATAATAAACAGCCAAAAACAAAGTTGTAAATTACAGGCAGTAGTTCGGCTGGAGCAGATACTCACAAATGCCTTCTCAGAGACTAGGTTTACAAGGCTGCAGAAAGGCTTTTAAGAGAGAGAGAGAATTCTTGAGCTGCTCTTTCCCCTTTGTTTCCCCTTCTGCGAAGAACCTCCCCTTTTATATTCTCTGTGATTACATGCTATGCATAACAGTATTTAAGGCCTCAATCTGCGTCGTCGTAACTGCTCTTGTCTCCCACACATTCTCCTCACCCTTACATCCAATATGGGATCCACAATCTCCCCTTGCTCATCGGACCCAGACAAGGCCCCAGCTGGGTGCTCTTTAGTCTCTGAGGTTTTCCTAATTTCTACCTCTCCCTCACTTTCACTGTCAGATTTCTTGGACAGCCACACTGTCCTACCACACTATGGGTGGGGCTTATTTGTGGGTGTGGTTTGCCAGCCATGTGACCAGGTGGAGTGGCTTGACAATCATGTGACTGGGGGGGTGGCTTAAAGGTCATGTGATGGGCTTAAAGGTGGCCAACTTGATGTCACTCATGTCAAGGGTTTGGGTTAGGGTGCTTGGCCTCTCTTCACCTCAAAGAGATACAATTTCCCTCTCTATTTACTATTAATGAACATCCAAAATAGACTATTTAATTCTGTGTATAAGTGCCATATGTGTACATGCATATTACACACAGGCACACAAAAATATACATTATCTACTATATAAACTGTATGTGTATGTATATACACACACGGACAGCTCTTCTAAAATTATATACATTCAACCTCATTTACTGCGATAGGAAAAACACACCCAGCGCCTAGAAGGGAAAAAAAGAAGGAAAAAAAATCTAATTTTTTCTACCGGTTCTGTTACCTGACTGTACCTTGTAGGAGCCCATCACTGATTGGATGGTTACAACAGAGAATTGCTTAGTGGTCTGATGAACCACAATGACCCTGAAAACATTTCTCAAATATTAGATTGCAGGCATCTCTGAAGTGCCTATTATAAATCATACACCTGCTAATGTCTCGACTTAGCTTATTCAGAGCTTAGTCACCTGTACTTGGCTACCTATTTCGGACACACCATTTTAGTAATAAGGAACTTTTAATGACCCCCACATGTTGCCGAAGTACAATTGCTACCAGTTCTATGACCAGTTCAATATCTGTGGGATCACCTCAGTCCCTGCTCAGTCTAGAAGAAAATTGAAATCTACAATGTGAAATAAACTTTTCTGCAATAAAGACTCCAACCCTACAGGAGGTCTTGCTAGGAGATGTCAATTAAGGAGGCAACCTTAGCTCTTATCCACAAATAAACAATTAAACCAAGCTTCTATGGTGATTCTCAATCATCCAGGTCAAGGTTGTCCCAAAAGTGCTTTTTTTCCCGAAGTCAATTGGACTTTGTTTTTTCCTTGAAGATCTTTTACTTCTGAAGAACTGAAGAAGCTTCTTGGAGAAGCAAAGCATCTTCAACAAATAAAGAAAATACACAGTCCAGCTTTCTTTTGGGGAAAAAAAACATTTTTCCAATGAATAATCAAGCATTATAGCTACAAATGCAACCTGCGGGGTTAAATGCATTTTGAGATGATGCTGGAGGGGTTAAATGCATTTTCTGGACACAGCCAATACTGTATATATTTTAACAGAAGAAATACCAATGACTCACTCCTAAGAAAAAGTGATATTTTTCACAAAGCAGCTAATTTTAAATGCGGTATCTGGGAAAGCCAACATGAAAATGTACAAGTAATTGCACGACAGAGACCAGAAAAAAAGGAAAGAAAGAAGGAAGGAAGGAAGGAAGGAAGGAAGGAAGGAAGGAAGGAAGGAAGGAAAAACCCCACTCTAAAACATTTGGCCTTCTTCCTCTGAATTTTTTGTTGTTGTTGTATTTTATCTTATCATTCATCTACCTGCCACTTGCATCATATTTATCCTATATAAATAAATTCCCTTAAATCAGTTTAATTGTGTAGTACTGTCTTCCCAATTAAGGGCCTTCAGATTTTTTTTGCATTAAAATTCGTGTCATCTCTGACCTTTGTCCAAACTGGGATAACTTGGAAAGATTTGGGTCCCATGACATTTGGAGAGCCAACAGACTAAGAAAGTGAATTTAAGCTGCCTCAAAACAGCACGAACTGCAACTTATTGTAGATGCGAAGAATGAGAGAGAACCGGCAAAGGATGCCTATAAATCATCCGAGTGGCTTAGAAACATGTTTGCTCTGGTTTTTTACAAGTTATGCAGGAGGCAGCAGAAGCAGAGGGGCCACTATCTCATCTTAGGAAACATATTTCTGAATATTTCTCTGCATTAAAAAGACACAAAACTCCTTCCATCTAGCAAAATAGCTACAGTCATCTTGACATGTGAATTTAATCTATGAAGGGATGCTTAAAGATATACTGTAGCCTTCGTATGCTCAAATACTCCCGAGTAAAATGAAAAATGGCACTCATAACAACCCCACCGACATAGGTTTCTTCAGAAGCTAAGATTTCTTAGCTTCTCAAAATCAGATAATATGAGTTGAAGTTTGCTCCTGTGCAGATTCACATAGCTAAATATATACTGCTCAAAAAAATAAAGGGAACACTTAAACAACACAATATAACTCCATCTATCCATCTATCCATCTACCTATCTACCTACCTACCTACCCATCCATCCATCCATCCCTCTATATCTATCTATCTATCTATCTATCTATCTATCTATCTATCTATCTATCTATCTATCTATCATCTATCTATTATTCATTCATTCATTCATTTATTGGATTTTTATCCCTCCCCTCTCCGAGGATTCAGGGCAGCTTACAACACATTAAAAAAATACACCACATAGAGGAGATTTTAAGGAAGTAAGGAAGAAACACACTTTAGAAATGATAGAATATACACTGCTCAAAAAAACAAAGGGAACACTTGAACAACACAATATAACTCCAAGTAAATCAAACTTCTGTGAAATCAAACTGTCCACTTAGGAAGCAACACTGATTGACAGTCGATTTCACATGCTGTTGTGCACATTCAACTTTGTACAGAACAAAGTATTCAATGAGAAAATTTCATTCATTCAGATCTAGGATGTGTTCTTTGAGTGTTCCCTTTATTTTTTATTTTTTGAGCAATGTACCTCCAGACAACGTAGTAAGTATTTGCACGTTGCAAGCTATCAGGAATAGCAATAACACTTATACTTGTATACCACTTAGCCCTCTGTAAGCCCTTTACAAAGTCAGCATCTTGCACCCAACAATCTTGGTCCTCATTTTACCCACCTCAGAAGGATGGAAGGCTGAATCAACTTTGAACCAGTGGTGAGATTTGAACTGCCAAATTGCAGTCAGCAGACGTAGCCTGAAGTACTGCACTTTAACCACTGCGCCACCAGGGCTCTCAGATTGAGAACACAAACTTCCTCTGCAATTTTTGATTTCTATGCTCATTTATTTTATTTTTAGATGAAAGAGTGCAACATTTTTATCCCACATTGACAGCAGAAGAGCTATAGTTGCAAAACTCAAAATTCCTGGTTTGGCCTACTACAAACAAGGCATAAATCGGAGGTCCACAATTGGAGGTCAAAAGGTCTTGCAAGACCTAACCCGTGTAGCCCTTCAAGATCCTTTTTCAAAAGTCGCCACCAAATGCTAATTTTCCCTTTGAGCAAAGTGGGGCATTTTTAAATACGCGAGGGATAATTATATTAAGTTGATTTGCTGATTTAGGTTAAAATGTGATTACATCTAATTTTGTCATCATATTAGATACAATGTTGCCCTGAAGTTACTCACTTTTTGAAATGTAAATTCTGGCTTGCTACTACAACAACAACTTGAAAAAAAGCTATGCATTCTTGACATAAATACTCAAATACTCTTTTTTTATAATACTTTTCTTCATAGGTGAAGGAATGAGCTGCCCCCTCACACCCACCCAAGAAATTTATGCATATGGCGCTTTGATGAGTCCCAGGAGCAAGGGAAATGCAAGATATATTCAAGATTTAAGGCTTCATTGGACCATATAACCCTGTATTTTAGAAGGATTTACATTTCAGAAATTCTTTTCTGTTCTGTTCTTTTCTATTCTGCTCTACTCTCTACTCTACTCTCTACTGTCTACACTTTATACTGTACGCCATTCTCTACTCTCCACACTACACACTACACACTCTACTCTACTCCATTCCATTCCACTCTGAATCCTATTACGTTCTGTTCTATTCTGTATTCTACTCTACTCTACTCTACTCTACTCTACTCTACTCTACTCTACTCTACTCTCCAGCAGATGAAAGTTGCTGTAAATTAACTACACACAAAGGGGGGGAAACATTGTAGCTCTGTCCATGGTACTTAGGAGGCGCTTTGTCTGATATTTAAAATATTATTTTAAAATATTATAATTCACTTAAAAACCCTACCTGCTTTGTTAAGTTAACTGGAATAGAATCCATCTCAGATGACAACAGGACATTTAAAAGTGAAATAGAGCTTTCTGCCATAATTCAGGCAATGGATTAGAATGAAGGGGACCAGTGTTCGAGTCCACCCTTAGCCACAGAGTTTCACTGGGTGACTTTGGATTAATCACTGCCTCTAAGTCCAAACTTTCTTTGTGAGGGAAAATAAAATAGGAGGAGGAGGAGACTCCATTGAGTATCTGAAGGGAATATTGACGATACATCGATCAAAGAAATTACATTAGTCTGCTATTTGAACTATTACAATAGAAAAGTCCTTATAGAACAGAAAAATCAATATAAAACTATATAGAGCACTATAGATACAGGTAGTTCTTGACTTAGAATAGTTCAGTTACTGACCGTTCCAAATTACAACAGGGTGGTAAAAAGTAACTTTTGATCATTTTTCATATTTATAAACTTACACAACCTCCCGCCTGCTACCTCAAACCTCCATGAGACCAATAAGGACCCACAGAGTTGGCTTTCTCTGGGTCCCGTCTACCAAACAATGCCGGTTGGCAGGGACATGGGGAAGGGCCTTCTCTGTGGCAGCTCCAGCACTCTGGAACCAACTGCCGCCAGAGACTTGTACAATCCTCACCCTACCAGCCTTCCGGAAAGCTATTAAAACCTGGCTTTCCCAGCAGGCCTGGGGCCGTTAAGCTGTCATCTTGATGCGGCCATGAATGATTGAGAGCATGTATGGTTTGTAGGGATATTAATGTATTTTTATGACAGTTTCATTCTTGTTTACGAATGTAACAATATTTTATATTGTCTTATTCTTGTAAGCCGCCCAGAGTTGGAATTGGGTGGCATATAAATACTACTACTAATCAATAAATCAATAAATCAATAAATCAATAAATCAATAAATCAATAAATCAATAAATCAATAAATCAATAAATCAATAAATCAATAAATCAATAAATCAATAAATCAATAAATCCCCATGATCACATGATCAAATAATAATAATAATAATAATAATAATAATAATAATAATAATAATAATAATAATAATTTATTAGATTTGTATGCCGTCCCTCTCCAAAGACTCGGGGCGGCTCACAACAACAATAATAACAATGTTACAATGAAACAAATCTAATATTAAAAAAATCTAAAAACCGCATCATTTAAAAACCATGCAACACACGCATACCAAACATAAAATATAAAAAGCCTGGGGGAGGTGTCTCAGTTCCCCCATGCCTGGCAATACAGGTGGGTCTTAAGTAATTTGCGAAAGACAAGGAGGGTGGGGGCAGTTCTAATCTCTGGGGGGAGTTGATTCCAGGGGGCCGCCACAGAGAAGGCTCTTCCCCTGGGGCTCGCCAAACGACATTGTTTAGTTGATGGGACCTGGCCAACTCTGTGGGACCTTATACAGACGCTTAGTAGCTGACTCCTATTTATAACAATTGCAGCTCCCCAAGTTCAAATGATCGACTTTTGTGACTTTCAAAGCCAATAGGGATGTTGGATTCCGTTAACAATTTACACTCACTTAATAACTGCAGTGACTAACTCAACAAATGTGGTGAGAAAGATTGCAAAAATGGGGCACAACTCACTTAAGCAATGTCTCGCTTAGTGACAGAAACCTGGGGCTCAGTTGTGGTCGAAAGTCGAGACCTACCTGTCTGTACACAGCTCATTCTCATTTTAATTAATTCCAGGTTTAAAACATGACCACCACCACCCCTTAGAAACAAGGCCCACTGAGATAGAAGTCAAGAGCCTTAAACATACATGAAACTGATCAGAATAATTTAATTCAGGCTCTTCTAACTGAGTACAGTGGTAACTCTACCTACAAACACCTCTACCTACAAACTTTTCTAGATAAGAACTGGGTGTTCAAGATTTTTTTGCCTCTTCTCAAGAACCATTTTCCACTTACAAACCGGTGGCTCTGAAACTGTAACTGGAAAAGACAGGGAGAAGCCTCCGTGGGGCCTCTCTAGGAATCTCCTGGGAGGAAACAGGGCCGGAAAAGGCAGGGAGAAACCTCCATGGGGCCTCTCTGGGAATCTCCTGGGAGGAAACAGGGCCTCCACCCTCCCTATGGTTTCCCCAATTCCATGCATTATTTGCCTTTACATTGATTCCTATGGGAAAAATTGCTTCTTCTTACAAACTTTTCTACTTAAGATCCTGGTCACAGAACGAGTTAAGTTCGTAAGTAGAGGTACCACTGTATCTGATTGGCAATTCAGGGAGCTGTAGTCCCTATGCCCGAGGAAGACTGTAGGCTAGAGAATATTTGTGTTGTTGTGCTCCTTGGTTTAAAATTACACTTTAAATCGTATTCTTGATCTTACCAACTGTAGTTGAAAAGTCCCATCTCACTAACATGCATGTGAAATAAAGCTTTGAAGTGCAGAGCTAAAATCTCCACTTTATTTAAGTGTGAAAATAATGAATACTGAAATAATGAATTGCGAATTAACCGTCGCAAGTAGAAAATTTAAGATCTATGGGATCGTTGCCAAAGAGAATATGAATTGCAGCATTACAAATGGCCAATTAATAAATACTGCTCCAGCATTTTGCAATAAAGTACAATCTCATCTCTTCGAAATGGCCAGGGGATATCCAAAAATGCTCAGATAATCAGAAATTTAGTATACAGGAGTGATCATTTACATATCATTATGCTGACACAAAACTGCTTGGGTGATAACACAATGAATTGGGAGTATTATCTATTTGTATAGCAGAGATACAGATAATAACGCAATGCCCCCCCCCCAAAAAAAGAATTGACAACATGCTTATGAATTTTGCAAATATGACAAGACTCAGCTGGGGGCCTTCAGGGTTTCTCTCAACCAGTAGATTGAACTGTTTTTCAGGATCAGTGTAAATGTCCACTTGATCAAAAATGCAGCAGAAGTTCACTGAAGCCTGCAAACAGGGTAAGGTGGTCCTATCCATCCCGTAATTGCTGTACTCAGCATCTACTTGCAGAAAAAACAATAGCTGCCAACCTGCTTTCCATTGAGGACCTGTATACTGCATGAGTCAAAATGAGGGTGGTGAAAATATTTACTGACCCCTCACATCCTGGACATAAACTGTTTCAACTCCTACCCTCAAAACCTCGCTACAGAGCACTGCACACCAAGGCAACTAGACACAAGAACAGTTTTTTCCCGAATGCCATCACTCTGCTAAACAAATAATTCCCTCAATACTGTCAAACCTTTTACTAAGTCTGTACTTCTATTTCTACTAGTTTTTTCTCATCATTCCTGTTATCCTTTTCCTCCCACTTAGGACTCTATGAGTGTAACATGATGCTTGTATCCTAAGATTTTTATTAATATTGATTGTTCCTTCATTGCTTATTTGACCCCTATGACAATCATTGAGTGTTGTACCTCACGATTCTTGACAAATCTATATTTTCTTTTATGTGCACTGAGAGCATCTGCACCAAAGACAAATTCCTTGTGTGTCCAATCACACTTGGCCAATAAAAAATTCTATTCTATTCTATCGTATCCTATCCTATCCTATCCTATCCCATTCCATTCCATTCCATTCCATTCCATTCCATTCCATTCTACTTGTCAGATGGATGCTACTTCTTGTACACAAAGGACTGTAATTAACTATCACTGCTCAAAAATGAGAATAGCAAACCCTTCTGAAGTTACCAAACCTTGTCAAACATTCAGGGATCTAAGAGGGGGAGAATTTATTCATGTTCTCTTCCCAACTTAACTAGGCTTCCTGTTCCTATGCCATGTACTGTAGCTTAGATCAGTGAATGGCTGCAAAAAAGTTTTACTACCGCACTATGGGCGTGGCTTATTTTGTAGGTGTGGCTTGCTGGCCATGTGAGCAGGTGGGAGTGGCTTGATGATCATGTGACTGAGGGCGGCTTAAAGGTCATGTGACTGGCTTAAAGGTGGCCAACTTGACGTCACTCACATCAAGGGTTTGGGTTTGGCTTAGGGTGCCTGGCCTCTCCTCGACTCAAAGAGATACAATTTTCCTATATTACGGAACATCCAAAATATACTACTTAATTCTATGTATATGTGCCATATGTGTGCATACATATTACACACAGGCACACAAAAATATACATTATCTACTATAAAAAGTGTACGTACGTGCACAGACACACACACAGCTCTTTTAAAATTATACACATTCAACCTCATTTACTGCGATAGAAAAACATATCCAGAGCCCAGAAGGGAAAAAAAGAAAAAAAGTCAACATTTTTCTCTCGGTTCTGAATACCTGACCAAAATTTTCCTCCCACAGATCAACTTCTACTCCTGGTGCGACATCCTCAAATGTGCCAGTAGCAACCGAATACTGACTACAACCTCTCCTTCAGTCTCTGGTTCTAACTCACCTTCCTCACACAATACACCTTAGGGTGTCCCCTTATAGCCCTTTAATTTAAAAGTCCTTTTTTGAAAAATCAGCTGCACTTTTCTATTCCTTTTGAAGTATTCCATCCAAAATTGCATACATACATGCATACAGATATATGTCTCCGTGTGTGAAATGACCTATAAAATTATGAATGGAGAAAAGGAGGTGATGAAAACAAAGCCTTCCTCCCATCCTTTCAACCTTTCCCACCCACCCAGAAATTTAGAATTACACCCTGGAAAGATACAGCGTTTATACAAAGCAATTCTTTTATAATCGCACAGATGCAAACAGACACACAAACACCCAGTGTCCGCCTCAAGTCTAAAGTAATAATAATAATGTTAATAAACTGGATGAAATGAAATAGAAAAAGACAAATAAAAGGGAAAAAAATAGGATTTTAAATTGTGCAAGAAAGAGATGGAGGCAGAGAGAAAGGGAGGAAGGAAAGAAGGGAGGGAGGGAGGAAGAGAGAAAGAAAGAAAGAAAGAAAGAAAGAAAGAAAGTGAAGTAGACCCAGAGACAGGGTTTTGAGCAATCGGTACTTTTATTCAGCTCAGAGAACAAGTGACAGCTCAGCAAGGTAAAGTGACAGTTCAGCGAGTACCGACTGGCTCTGCAGGGAGAAACCGCTTCTTTTATACTTTTGCGGTTCCCGCCAAAGCGAGAGCCGGCCGCGTCTGAGCCAATCAGGAGCGACTTCCTGCTTGGCTCAGACAGCGCTGGAAAAGAGGAACAAACTATTTACAGCGTTACAAGGTAGCCATTCCAGGATACAACACCCCTCCCCTCATAGTTGGACTCATCCATCAAGAAAGCCACGTGACGAAGTCGTCCAATCGGTGAGGCCTTCGAGGCTCTCGCGCTGACCTGCGCAGTCCATTTTCTCCTTCGCCACTGACTGTGGAGGATGGCTCGCCGCTGCTCTCCCGGTGCGGCGGACTTGGCCTGGCGGGCCCAACGAAGGCCTCGGAGGACGAGGATGGCTCGGCGTCGCTGGATGGTTCCCCCTGGCCCGATAAGTCTCTTTGCGTGTTTCTTAGTTCGGGCAATGTACAAAAGTCTGTTGAAGGGGGAGAGTCCGAGTCAGCGGGTTGTTGCAATTGGTTTTCAGTTCGTTTCCGAATGTGGTCTATGTGTCGTTTCCACAAACGACCATCCTCCAGTTTAACAATATAAGTCTTGGGTGCGTTTTGCTTAACAATAATTCCCTTCATCCAGTTTACATTTCCATCAAAGCATTTTACATATACATTTTGACCCAAATACATTTCTCTTTCTGGTTTCATGCACATTTGGTTATTATTCCCACAGAACCTTGGATTTAACCTGTCTAATGGTGACCTCAACTTTCTCCCCATCAATAACTCTGCAGGGCTTACATGTGTGTGCGAGTTAGGGGTAATGTGCTGGGTTAATAAGAATTGGTCCAAGTTCTGTTGCACATCTCCAGGGCCTGACCTGTGCAATGCCTCCTTTGCCACCCTTACGTAACGTTCTGCCAACCCGTTAGCCCAGGGCGAGTAAGGCGAGATGAGGGCATGTCTGACCCCTAGGCCATCTAGGAATAATTCGAATTGCCTGGCTGTTAGTTGTGGTCCATTGTCAGACACTAATAGATCAGGGCAACCATGGGATGCAAACAGTCTGCTCAATACCTTGATAGTGGCACTTGTGGTTATGTTGTTCATTGCTATTATTTCCAACCATTTGGAGAAAGCATCAACCACTATTAGGAAGTACTGAGACCCCACTGGGCCAGCAAAATCAATGTGGATCCTAGACCACGGGCCAGCAGGCTGTTCCCACTCAGCCGGAGTTGTTTTGGGGGGACTGGGCCTAGACTCTTGGCACGGGTCACACTTTGAAACCCAACTTTCAATATCAGCATCAAGCCCTGGCCACCATAAATGCCCCCTTGCTAGGCTCTTCATCCTGACAATCCCAGGATGGCCCACGTGTAACATTTTGAGTACCTTTTCCCTTAGGCGTTTGGGGATGATCACTCTATCCCCCCACAGCAAACAACCTTTTACATATGATAATTCAAGCCTTTTGTTCTTAAAATCACACAATTCAGGTTTAACAATATCATTTTGCCATCCCTTTAGAACACAGTTCACCACTTGTTTAAGGATTTGGTCTTGCTGCGTGTGTGCAGCTACCTCTTTTGCTGTGGTTAGTGGGTTTTCCTCGAGTTCTATCATTAGCACATCTGTGGCAGGAACAGGGTCTTCTACCAAGTCTGCTATGGGGCATCTGCTGAGGCCGTCTGCATGATTGATTTCCTTCCCCCCCTTGTGGGTGAGCTCATACTGATACCCTGAGAGGAAAAGGGCCCATCTGATTAGTCTTGGAGACATAAAAGGTGGAGTGGGCTTGTTGGGGGCTAGCAGGCCTAGTAGGGGTTTGTGGTCAGTGACTAGCTCAAAGCTTCTCCCAAAAATGTAATTGTGAAACTTCTTTACCCCTGCCACTAATGCTAGAGCCTCCTTGTCTAACTGGCTATAATTCCTCTCTGTGCTGGTCATGGTTCTTGAAAAGAATGCTATTGGGGCCTCTGTCTTATTCGGTAGAACGTGAGCTAAGACTCCTCCTATGCCGTACGGCGAAGCGTCGCACGTGAGCCTAATGGGTAGTGAAGCACTATATTGGACTACTACACTTTTAGAAGTTATTAAACTTTTTATTTGAGAAAAAGCTTCACGTTCAGTTTTCCCCCATGTCCAGCGGGCTTCCTTCTGGAGTAAACGATGGAGAGGCTCTGCTACTGTTGCCTTCTGCTTTAAAAAAACGGAATAAAAATTAAGGAGGCCCAAAAATGCCTGCAACTCATTCTTATCTTGTGGCTCTGGGGCTTCTCTAATTGCTCTCAGCTTCTCTGTTGTGGGGTGGATACCTTCCTTATCTATTTTATACCCAAGGAATTCAACACTGTCAGTTCCCCAGACACATTTATCAGGCTTGATTCGTAACCCTTTGTCCTGTAGCCTCTTAAGTACTTCCCTTATTCTTTTGTTCACTTGTCCCTGGTTTTCCCCTGCAATTAAGATGTCATCAAAATATGGAATTGCCCCATTTACCCCTGACAATAGGCGTTCCATGATGCTCTGGAATATTCCTGGGGCTATGCTTACCCCAAACTGTAACCTCGTGCATTTGAAAGCCCCCCTGTGTGTTACAATCGTTTGGGCGTTTGCTGTTTGTTCATCGACCGGAAGCTGCTGGTAAGCCTGGGCCAGGTCGATCTTTGCGAACCTTTTTCCCTCCCCCAGGGAGTGTAAGAGTTGTTGCACGACCGGGATGGGGTAGGGGTGGTGTTGGAGTGCCTTATTCAAGGTTGATTTGTAATCAGCGCAAACTCTTAAAGAGCCATCTGGCTTCAATGGTGTCACTATGGGAGTTTCCCATGGCCCCTGTTCCACAGGGACCAAAATACCTTGACTAATGAGTTTGTCCAGCTGCATGTCTAGCTTGGGGAGAAGCGGAAGGGGAACCCTGCGAGGTTTCAGTCTGACCGGTGGGACCTTGGGGTCGATAGAGAAAGATATAGGGGGTCCCTTATACAATCCCAAGGTGGGGCTGAACACTTCAGGGAACTCTTTCACAAAGTTAGGCATATTATCACAGTTTACATTACACACACCCGAAATTTCGATCCCCAACGGTTCCATCCACGCTAGACCCAGCAGGGAGTGTTTGGCCCCCGTCACAATAAGCATGGGAAGGGTACATTTCACATTCTTAAAGGCAATAGGTACATTTGCTGTTCCCAGGACCGAGATTACCCCCCCTTGGAAGTCTCTGATCACCAATGAGGTTTGAGTTAAGTCAGCCTTAGACACATTAGGCATGTATAGTTTAAATTTTTCCCAGGGCATGATAGTATATCTCGAGCCCGTATCCAGCTCCATTGAGCAAGGCTGGTTATTTAGTAACAATGAGATAACAATTTTAGCCCCCTTTTTGGTTGCCGTGTTATTCACGGAAAATTTAGAGTTACCTCTATTGTAGTCGCGGTTAGCGCTTGAGTAGTTCCTTTGACCCGAGCTGCGGAACGGTCTCCTTTCTCGCGATTGGGGGGGTTGGTTTTGAGGTCGCTGGTATTGTTGTGTGGCAAACGTTTCTTCTGGTGCCGTTGCTCTGCATGCGATGGCGATGTGGCCTCTCCGGTTGCAACGGTGGCAAGTAGCGTCTCGGAAGGGGCATCGATGGCGCTGGTGATTTCCCCGGCAGCCCGCGCAGGGGGCTGGGTGAGTAGCTCTAGGATGTCTCGGCTGGTCTTGCAGGAGGAGGCAGTTGTCCCCGTTTTTAGTCGGCTGGCTGAGGTCGTCTGTTCCCTCGGCGCTGGGAGACTCGGCGTTGATTTTGGCAATGATTTCTCGCCTTCCGTGCTCCTTTAATTCTCTTGCCGCTGCGTCGGCTGCTTCCGCGGTTTGTGCTAATTTAATTACGGTTTGTAGCGTCGGCTCTTCTTCGGTGAGGAGTTTGTTTCTCACCGAGTTGCTCTTCATGCCGAAAACCAAGGCGTCGGTAAGGCGAGCTTCCGGGTCTTGAAACTTGCATTGAGCAAGTACCGTTCGAAGCCGCGTTGTGAATTGGCTGATTGACTCGGTTTCTCTCTGAGCCATCATGTGAAATTGATGCCGGTAAACCATGGCTGGTCTGGTTGGTTTAAAATGGCTCGCTAGTTTCTGTTGAAGGACGTCCCACGCTGTGGCTCTTGCTTGTTCTGGCTCGGTGAGAGTTTGGGCAAGTCTACGGATCTCTGCGCCGCAGTAGTTGAGAAAAATAGCCCGTCTGCGATCGGCTCCGGCGTCCTGCATTCCCGCCGCCTCGAGGAATATCTCGAAGGTGGCCATGTACTCGTCCCATGTCATTTTCTCGGAATCGAAGAGTTCTGGAGCCTGGCCGATCTGGATTTTGTCCATTTTGCACGCGAAGTTCTTCCGTTCGTTCGTCGCCAGTGAAGTAGACCCAGAGACAGGGTTTTGAGCAATCGGTACTTTTATTCAGCTCAGAGAACAAGTGACAGCTCAGCAAGGTAAAGTGACAGTTCAGCGAGTACCGACTGGCTCTGCAGGGAGAAACCGCTTCTTTTATACTTTTGCGGTTCCCGCCAAAGCGAGAGCCGGCCGCGTCTGAGCCAATCAGGAGCGACTTCCTGCTTGGCTCAGACAGCGCTGGAAAAGAGGAACAAACTATTTACAGCGTTACAAGGTAGCCATTCCAGGATACAACAGAAAGAAAGACACACAAGCCACGGAAAGCTCTAGGCCCGGTCTGGCACTGCACAGCTAAAACAACATTTGCTTAAATCTCAGCCTTGCAAAGCAAATGAGGGCAGTTTGCCTTGGGCGGAATCTGGTAGATTTTGCTGAGACAGAAGAAAGAAGAAAAGTAAGGGGCTGATGTATGACTTATCTGGAGCTGCAGGGCTTTTCTTCTGGGGTGGGTGGGGGGAGGCAATGGGGGGAGGGGACAGAGAGGAGGAGGAGAAAGAGGAGGAGGAGAATGGAGAAGGACAGAAGGAGAAGGAGAGAAGTAAAAGGAATAGGAGAAGGAGAGAAGGAGAGAAGAAGGAGAAGGAGAAGGAGAAAAGTAAAAGGAGAATGAATAGGAGGAGGAGAAGGAGAGAAGAAGGAGGAGGAGAAGGAGAGAAGAAGGAGAAGGAGAAAAGGAGAAGGAATAGGAGGAGGAGAGAAGGAGAAGGAAAGAAGGAGAAGAAGAGAAGGAGAAAAGGAGAAGGAGAGAAGGAGAAGCTGAGAAGGAGAAGGAAAGAAGGAGAAGGAGAAGCAAAGAAGGAGAAGGAGAGAAGGAGAAGAAGAGAAGGAGAAGGAAAGGAGAAGGAGAGAAGGAGGAGGAGAAGGAAGAAAGAAAGAAGAAAGAGAAAGAAGAAAGAAAGAAGAAAGAGAAAGAAGAAAGAAGAAGATGCTGAGCTGCCTTCATGGTTTTTATCCAACCCCTTTCCAGCAAATAAATTACAGGGCCAATTCCGAGGGGGAAGCAGAGGAATAAATCCATCCCACTTCCCCCATGGAAGAAACAGACCCATAAAATATACAGCAGATGGGCTTCGCTCAGTACAGTGGCCCAGCTACCCCTGGCTCGCAGACCAGCCGTTCCTGTGGGAAAGTGGGATGGAGGGTGCCCGGCCCTGGTTGAGCAGGAGGATAAAGTTTTAGTCCGCATGCAAATCTCCCTGCCCCAGACATAGGTTCACGCAGACAAAGAGCTTCTGCAGGAAGGCGGAGAAGGCAAGAGAATAGATCGCCAGAGACGGCCTGGGAGGGTTCTCCCCTAAGCCATCAAACTGATGAATTGCTCGCTCCTCTGGGTCTCGTTGGGCCTGTTTGTTAGTTCGCATGATCTGTCTCCCTCTCCAAACTGGGCCCACGTGTAGTGAGTGCAGTTATGTATTTATTTCTATCGGAGTCTTTCCTCTACTTGGCAGATGGGAGTCCTTCCTTCCCGTTTACCACCAAGATGCCCAAAAGGGATAATTTGGATAACTCAAGGAATCCTAAGAGTGCTAACAGAGCTGGAAGGGACCTTGTAAATCATTTGGTCCAACCCCCTGCCCAACTAGGAGACCCTACACCATTTCTGACAAATGGCAGATCAGTCTCTTCTTGGAAGCTTCCAGCGATGAAGCTCCCACAACTTCTGAAGGCATAAATCCCAGCGACCGATCAGGTCCCACAGAGTTGGCCTTTTCCAGGTCCCATCAACTAGGCAATGTCACTTGGCGGGGCCTAGGGGAAGAGCCTTCTCTGTGGCGGCCCCGGCCCTCTGGAACCAGCTCCCTCCAGAGATTCATACTGCCCCCACCCTCCTTGCCCTCCGCAAGAGTCTGAAGACTCATCTATAGCACCAGGCATGGGACAACTAATATATGCCCCCCCCCTCTGTTCTGACCATTAAAGTTATGTGTGGGTGTGATTGAGTAAATTTTTTTTTTTTAATTAATGGGTTTTTAGCTATATTTTTAACTATTAGATTTGTATATGTATTGTTTGCATTGTATGTTGTGAGCCACCCCGGGTCCCTGTAAATAATAATAATAATAATAATAATAATAATAATAATAATAATAATAATAACAACAACAACAACAACAGCAGCAATAATAACAACAAAACAATAATAATAATGATGATGATGATAATAATAATAATAATAATAATAATAATAATAATAATAATAATAATTTCTGTTCCATTGGTTGATTGCGCTCACAGTCAGAAAATTTCTCTTTTATTTCCAGGTTGAATCTCTCCTTGTTCAGTTTCCATCCATTTTCTGCAAAATTATTATTCTTGATTGAAACCCAGTTCCTTCCGTGTTTCAAATGCAAAAGACCAGTTTATCCCAAAGCAAGGAGTGAGTGGCTGCCCGGACCGGGGATGGGGGACACACGCAGTGGGATAGTGAAAATGGAGCTCCACCCCAGAGCCCCCAATTTGCACTGAAAGATGTTGAAAGAAAATGCAGGGTGTCCTGCATAAGCCACAACCACAGTGTGGTAGTAAAAGATTTGGGAGCCCTTCACACAGCCTACATTTGCCCCTCAACCAAGAAGCTTCTTGGATGAGAAGTGGAAACATTCCCCCACCCCAAAAGGGCCCTAACCCCAATCCCAAGAAAGTCCAATTGACTTTTGGAAAAGCAAATCTGGGAACTTGCAGGTCAATATCCAGTTAAAACACGGTTTATTAGTCACCACACAAAGGCCACATGACTTTTTTCCCCAAAGGGAGCAAACGATGGTAAAGATGCCCGTGAACAAAAACACACACGCCAAAGAAATGGAAATCTCAACCCAGCCATTTCACTGTCTTTTAGACCAGTGTTTCCCAACCTTGGCAACTTGAAGATATCTGGACTTCAACTCCCAGAATTCCCCAGCCAGCGAATGCTGGCTGGGGAATTCTGGGAGTTGAAGTCCAAATATCTTCAAGTTGCCAAGGTTGGGAAACACTGTTTTAGACTACCCACAGTAATCCTCGGCTATTTCTTCTTCTTCTTTTAAATGTGCATCATAGCTGTTCTCTCCAAAGTCCAAAGGATCAGGGAACAATAATACAGAAGATTTTTTCCCCTGAGACTTTAAAGAAATTCTGTCCGTTGTACTAGTGAGTTAAATGGATGAGCCCAACAACATGATGTAAGCCATCTTATTTCCTTTTCGTTATCCTCTCTTTGAAGAATTCCTAATAACCTTCCAATGAATATCAGGGTCCTTTGAAATACATAGTGAATTGCTCTCTCTCTCTCTCTCTCTCTCTCTCTCCTGTGAAATAAGTCAGCAAGCAGAAAACAAAACCGAATCTCATTTGTTCTTTTGCTGATTATTCCCTACCTAAATGTTGCCTGCAAATCCCTCACAGCAACAGCAAGGATGGAAACGCTTTCTGCTCTTTCTGTTCTGAGATTTGGCTAAGAGATAAAGGTTCGGGCAGCAGCTGAGAGTCAAAGCTAATTCACATTCCTCAGTGAGATAGTGTTTCTTTGGTCACACATACACACTCCTGGCTCTCCAAGTTTTCCTCAGACAGCTGCATCTCTGCTCAATGAATTTAGAAGGATAACAGCAGGTTGCCAGCAAAGCATTTCTGGAACCCCAAATCTAGGACTGCCACCATTATGAACATTGGTACTCCACACCCCTTTACCCAGAAGTCCTCCCTTATATACTGTCTGGGTGTGGTCAGCTGTTTCCTAGAGATATAACGAGTCCACGGAGAGGGGCGGCATACAAATCATAATAATAATAATAATAATAATAATAATAATAATAATAACCAGTCACTGCACAACTGGAACCTGATGAAAACTTGGAAAGACAGCACGAAGCTAATAACCAATGAGCAATTTTTACTACCACACTGTGGGCATGGCTTATTTTGTGGGTGTGGCTTGATGGTCATGGGATCGGGTAGGAGTGGCTTGCTGGCCATGTGACCAGGTGGGAGTGGCTTGACAATCATGTGACTTGACCAAGGATTTTCCAAGAACCTCAAAACAATGCCCATATCAATGGACTCAAAACAAGCAGGTCATCGAATTCACCCACATCCTAGAAGTGAGCAGCGATAGAACAGTGAAATGACAGAAAAATCTCACTTTGAATTTTAAAAGCACATTTTGAGCACTGTCATAAAGGTGCCTTCATGATTAAAATGGCCACTCACAAAATAACCACTTTACTCAAAGGCAACAATCTAAAGTGTTCCTTGCTGCTTTCACAGCCTAAGTGAACATCCCAAAAGGCTCCATTCCACATAGGTAGCAGCCTTAACCCTCCTTCCTGCAGACTACCAAACAAAATCAAGGTTTCTGGCAAAACATTAGGGTTCTAGCATTATTCGTTTTATTTTCTAGAGCAGGGGTCCCCCAACTTGGCAATTTTAAAGACTTGTGAATTTCAACTCCCAGAATTCTCCAGCCAGCTATGAAGACCTCTCTTCTAGAGAATACTCTAGCCATTTGGAAAGGAGGAGGAGGCAGAAACCCAGATCACACAGAATTCATTCCAGATCTTATCTCCTGATATTTTTCCTAGACATTTTTGTTTGTAGCAGAATTGCCAGCTTTGGTGTTTTTAAACCCTTTTGGGAAGAACGCAGAGGCTGCCTAAAGAGGATGCCCTGCATTTTCTTTCAACCTCTTTCGGTGCAAATTGGGGGCTCTGGGGTGGACCTGACTGCATTCCCCCACCCCATCCGGGTAGCAGCCCACCCCTGAATATAACCATCTAGACTTTGTTTCATAGACTCATTCACTGGCTGGGGAATTCTGGGAGTTGAAGTCCAAATATCTTCAAGTTGCCAAGGTTGGGAAACACTGCTCTAGGGTACCAAGATGGGCCCAGTTCATCATCCTCAGGATCTGTGATTTAACTGACCTGGTTGTGGACCACTCACAACAGAAACAGGGATCAGGAACATCCAAAAATGATAAATTACCCAAATAAATATATATATTTATATTATATATTTATATTTATTAGATTTGTATGCTGCCCCTCTCCGTAGGCTCGGAGCGGCTCACAACAGCAATAAAACAATTCATGACAAATCTAATAATTTAAAAACATTTTTAAAAACCCGTTATTAAGCAGACATACACACAGACATACCATACATAAATTATATAGGCTCGGGAGAGATATCTCAATTCCCCCATTCCTGGCAGCAAAGGTGGGTTTTAAGAAGTTTGCGAAAGGCAAGGAGAGTCGGGTCCACCACAGAGAAGGCTGTTCCCCTGGGACCCGCCAGACGACATTGTTTAGTCGACGGGACCCGGAGAAGGCCAACTCTGTGGGACCTCATCGGTCGCTGGGATTCGTGCAGCAGAAGGTAGTCCCTGAGATAATCTGGTCCGGTGCCATGAAGGACTTTATAGGTCATAGCCAACACTTTGAATTGTGACCAGAAATTGATCGGCAACCAATGCAGACTACAAAGTATCATGCATACCTTGGGAAGCCCATGATTGCTCTCGCAGCTGCATTCTGCACAATCTGAAGTTTCCGAACACTTTTCAAAGGTAGCCCCATGTAGAGAGCATTGCAGTAGTTGAATCTCGAGGTGATGAGGGCATGAGTGACTGTGAGCAGTGAGTCCCGGTCCAGATAGGCGAACCTGGGCAAACGTCCCCCTCGCCACAGCTGAAAGATGGTTCTCTAATGTGAGCTGTGGATCGAGGAGGACACCCAAGTTGCGGACCCTCTCTGAGGGGGTCAATAATTCCCCCCCCCAAGGTTATGGATGGACAGATGGAATTGTCCCTGGGAGGCAGAACCCACAGCCACTCCATATTATCCGGGTTGAGTTTGAGTCTGTTGACACCCATCCAGACACCAACAGCCTCCAGGCACCAGCACATCACTTCCACTGTTTTGTTGACTGGACGTGGGGTGGAGATGTACAACTGTGTATCATTTGCATACTGATGATAGTACTATCAAAGGTGGTATTCAGCCAGTTCTGACCAGTTCTGACAAACCAGTAGCAGAAATTTTGAGTCGTTCGGAGAACCAGCAAATACCACCTCTGGCTGGCCCTGCCCCAAGTAGCCCTGCCCCCTCCAGGAGTCACCACATGCCGTTTTAGCTCCCAGGAGGCTGCAGGGAGGCTGAGACTCTAAGGCTGGGGCACCCAATCAATCTATTTGCTGCCTTCCAGCCTCCCAGCTGATTGGCATAGAAACATAGAAACATGGAAGATGGATGGCAGAAAAAGAACTCATGGTCCATCAAGTCTGCCCTTATACTATTTCCTGTATTTTATCTTAGGATGGATCTATGTTTATCCCAGGCATGTTTCAATTCAGTTACTGTGGATTTACCAACCACGTCTTCTGGGAGTTTGTTCCAAGCATCTACTACTCTTTCAGTAAAATAATATTTTCTCACATTGCTTCTGATCTTTCCCCCAGCTAACCTCAGATTACAAGAACACAAGAACAAGGGGCCACAATCTGAGGTTAGTTGGGGGAAAGATCAGAGGCAAAGTGAGAAAATATTATTTTACTAAGAGAGTAGTAGATGCTTGGAACAAATGTCCAGCAGACGTGGCTGGTAAATCCACAGTAAATAAATGGTGGTCTTTAACCTTATCAGAAAAATGTATATAGCCATCTCGCGTGCATGCACAAGACAGAACCCAGAAGAGCATCTGGTAATGGCGCATGTGCCAATAGAGAGGGCTCTTGTGCGCCACCTCTGGTACACTTGCCATAGGTTCGCCATCACAGCTTGAAGCCCTCCAGCAAAATTGAAGGCTGTACAGCCATTAGTTCAGTATATACATACAACAAAAGTCACATGACGCCCAGAGACCAGCCCCAACACACTTAATAATCTTAAACAAAAAAACAAAAAACAAGCCCCACCCACCACAAATTTCCCACCTTGTACCACCAAAACATCTACACAACAGACCACTTAACACTGTCGAACAGCTCACTGAGTGCGACCAGTTAATTCATTGTTAAGTTCGAGTATAGCTCTGGGATAAAAACTATTCAGAAAACATAGAAACATAATGTAGAAACATAGAAACATAGAAGATTGGTGGCAGAAAAAGCCCCCATCTAGTCTGCCCTGATACTATTTCCTGTATTTTATCTTAAGATGGATATATGTTTACCCCAGGCATGTTTCAATTCAGTTACTGTGGATTTACCAACCACGTCTGCTGGAAGTTTGTTCCAAGCATCTACTACTCTTTCAGTGAAATAATATTTTCTCATGTTGCTTCTGATCTTTCCTCCAACTAACCTCAGATTGTGTCCCCTTGTTCTTGTGTTAACTTCCCTATTAAAAACACTTCCCTCCTGATCTTTATTTAACCTTTAACCTATTGAAATGTTTCAATCATGTCCCCCCTTTCCCTTCTGTCCTCCAGACTATGCAGATTGAGTTCATGAAATCTTTCCTGATAAGTTTTATGCTTAACACCTTCCACCATTTTTGTAGCCCGTCTTTGGGCCCGTTCAATTTTATCAATATCTTTTTGTACGCCAGAGACCAGTCCCAACACACTTAATAATCCTAAAAAAAAACCACCCATGCCCCACCCACCCTGAACCACCAAAACATCTACACAACAGATTACGTAATACTGTCCAACAGTTCAATGATGCTGACCCGTTAGTTCATTGTGAAGTGCGAGTATAGCTCTGGGATAAAAACTATTCAGAAAATGTGTGGTCCAAGTTTCAATTGTTCTGTATCTTCTGCCAGAAGGCAACAGTTCAAAAAGATTTTAAACATCATAATATTATATTATGAAGATTATTAATTGAAGATTTAAAATAATGGTTTGATTAATTTTTATACTGGTATAATATTGTTATAATAATAGAGTTTGGTTTTTTTCTTTGACTATTTTGCTTTTCTTTCTCTTTTTTCTTTTCCTTCCTTTTCTGAATTACAATTTCCCTTTTTTTATTGTTTGTAGTTGATAAAGTCTTTTTTTTTTTGGTAAGGGTTTTGGAGAATACATAAGAAGGAGGAGTAGGCACTATGGCATACCTGAATTACTACAGGAGAAGGATATTAATTCAATAAGGTTTAAAGGAAATTAAGTTTGAATTTGGTTAGAGGAAAATTAGATATCTAGATGACAAAATTAAAGGTCAAGGTTGGGGGGGTTTAGATTGACACAGGAAGTAATTAATTAGCAAATAATAATTTTGGAGGGAGATTAATTATAAATAATTTACTAACTGGATACTGTTTTTATTATAATATGAAAATATTTTAAAATGTATTGAAGAAGTTTGTATGGAGAAAAATAAAACAATTAAAAAAAAGATTGTAAGCAGGAGGAGAAGAGTCTCTGGGAATGTTATGCTCATTTCCAGAACAGCGAGATGCTGTTGGAGATGTTCTTCTTCTCATCTAAGAAGCTTCTTCAGTTCTGACTCAGCCGGGATGCTTTCCTTAGCAACTGTATCCATAGACACACTGCCTTGAACCATGCAAAGTCTGATTTTTATTTTGGTAACTGGCACAGAGAATTTCTCTAATGGGCCAACTAAAAGCAGATGCCTCCATTCCATTGTGGCCCTCATGAGCAACAGCTGTGGATTAAAGGTCTGCAACACAAAAACATTAGGATCCTTGTTTATATTAATCAAGGAGAGCCCCCTCCCTCACATCTTCTCTAATGCGTTCCATGCGCTCCACAAAAGAGAAGTTTGGAAAATCCTTGCAGAATCTTACAGTGAAGAGAAAAACGTCCTCTCACTCTGTGGCATCCTTTCGAAACTGTGGCCTGTTGCACCACAACAAATTAAATAGGTTCCAACCTTGTCCAGCACTAAGTCACGGGAGCCACCAGATAAGCCATGGTTTCCTTTAACCATCGGAACAAGCCCCATCCATTCATCATGGTAAACCACAATGGCTAAGTTACCTACCATGCTGAATCTTTATTTCTTAAGTAAAGTAAACCACAGTTGGCCAAATTCATTGTAGAGTAGCCTACAGTCTATTTATGCACGTGTTCCTTTTTATGGTACCATAATAAAGACAAAAGCAAGTTGTGGTTTAAACACTATTGGAACCCATCCCAAATATTGATCTGGATTGGCAATTGGTTTGATTAGATCAACCTGTTCCTTTTGATTTTGAATCCTGGAGACGAAGCCTTCATCAGAAAGACGAAGCCTTCCTTAGGAATCCCGAATGGGAAGGCATGAATAGAATAAAATAGAATAGAATAATTAAGATGTAATGGAATGGAGTGGAGTGGAGGAGGAGAAGAGAAGAGAAGAGAAGAGAAGAGAAGAGAAGAGAAGAGAAAAGAAGAGAGAAATTAGGATGGAATGGAGTGGAATGGTATAGGAGAAGAATAGGAATAGGAATGGAATAGAAAATAGACTAGACTAGACTAGACTAGACTAGACTAGACTAGACTAGACTAGACTAGACTAGACTAGACTAGAATAGACTAGACTAGACTAGACTAGAATAGAATAGAATAGAACAGAACAGAACAGAACAGTTAATAGGGACTTTGGAGGTCTTCTAGTCTAACAGGACTGAATGAAGGAGAAAGGATGGATTTGGGATAGGCAATTCAGGATAGTGCTTTTCCACTAGCTGCTAATGTCAGTCAAGCTCCATGGGCTCGTGACTGATCTGGCCTCCCAGCAAATTCTCATGCACAAAATCCGTGTCCATCACGGAGCATTTATCGCTTGGCATCTCTCCCCTGTAGGTCCTCGCGCACACGTGCCTAAGCCTGTATTTGGGGGGCTCTCCTTTTGGCTTTTGTCATTTGCTGGATGGCCCCCAGCGGTCACAGCCATGCATCAGAGCACCCAAGAAAATCCATGCTGGCGCGAGGCCAAAGCTAAACCTGCCACTTTTTTTCCCTTTTTTAAAAAAAACAAGCAAAATTGGGGAAGCAGAGGGCGAGACGGAAGGAAAACCCCGAGAGCTAAATCCGAAATCATGGATTGCCGAGCATGGTTCTACAAGCTGGGAACAAAAGCTGGCTGAAGCCAGGATTGGCTGAGAGCCAGCTCCTGTATCCCCCCCGCCCAAGAACAGCCCAATTTGGTTCACTTTCACTGCTTTCGCTCAGCAGACAAAGCCGTACCGAGCCGGGCCTGATGGTAGCCATATGTCCCACGTTTCAACAGCGACAACCCCACGCTATATAGAACGCGATCTCCATTCCAAATTGAAAGAGAGCATGAAGCACATGAGGTTATCACGGTTTTTGTTGCATGAAGAAATAAAAATTTGTTTTCTCTGGAGCAGTTTGTGATTTCATAATAATTAATAATTATAATAATAATTTGTATGCCATCCCTCTCCGAAGACTCGGGACTGCTCACAACATAGCAATAGTACAATACATTACAAATCTCATATTAAAATTTAAAAAGTCAATTAAAAAACATTAATGTAACATAGTCAATATCATAAAATCACAACTACACACTCGTACAAACTCAACCCAATTAATCATACTACAAAGGTCAGAAAAACAACAAAGGGGGGAGATAATCATCCCCACGCCTGGCAACAGAGGTGAGTCTTCAGCATTTTAAGTAAGGCGAGGAGGGTGGGGCCTGTTTGAATCTCTAGAGGGAGAGCCGGGGCCACCACAGAGAAGGCTCTTCCCCTGGGCCCCGCCAACCGACATTGTTTAGTCAACGGGACCCCGAGAAGGCCAACTCTTTGGGACCTAATCGGCCGCTGGGATTCGTGCAGCAGAATTGACACAGTGTAGGTTTCTTTATATACATGGCATAAAAGTAAAAATAAAACCCGATATATGCAGTGTTATCTTCATTCTAGATGTCAAAAAGGGTTTTGTGACTCCCGGTATTTTCTTTTCTGTAGGAATGGAATCAAAATGGCTCTTTGAGTGTTTAAAGTTGCCGAGCCCTGATCTAGGACGTGCCTACACCCAGGCTGAGAAACAGGACAAGCTAATGGGAGAAAGAAATTTTGAATCTTTATAAGGGTAGCCGTGGGGAGTTTAAGATGTAAGATGGGACACATCCCATATTTTTTTTTTTTAAAGGTTTGTGTGTGTGTGGTATTTGATGTTTTCTGAGCTTGGTGGCTTTCTTGCAGAAATTTCATTGCCTTCTGACACTGACATAACCTTTTTTTTTTTGTAATGAAACATCTGTAAGAAAACCAGCAAACTCAGAGAACATTGAGACTCTAGAAAAACTGCAGAGAAGAACAACAAAGATGATTAGGGGACTGGAGGCTAAAACATATGAAGAACGGTTGCAGGAACTGGACATGGCAAGTCTAATGAAAAGAAGGACCAGGGGAGACATGGTAGCAGTACTCCAATATCTCAGGGGTTGCCACAAAGAAGAAGGAGTCAACCTATTCTCCAAAGCACCAGAGGGTAGAACAAGAAGCAATGGGTGGAAACTTAAACAAGAGAAGTAACTTAGAACTAAGGAGAAATTAACCAGTGGAACAGCTTGCCTCCAGAAGTCACGAATGCCCCAACAACACCGGACGTTTTTAAGCAGATGTTGGATAACCATCTGTCTGAAGTAGTGTAGGGTTTCCTGCCTAGGCTGGGGGTTGGACTAGAAGACCTTCAAGGTCCCCTTCCAACTCTGTTGTTGTTGTTACACTAAAGACCCCACCATTCAACCTTGAGCTACAAATATTCTCTTACATTGGATGAGACCAACTGCGTGGTCATAGTTCCCCTCTTTTTTTATTTTCACCCCCCCCCTTCTCCACAGGATACAATACAAACACCAGCAGGATAAATTCCAGAGTTAACATGTATTCTCCATACACATGATCACAAAGGAAGCGGATCATTATATTGCTCTGTTGCAAGGATGGAGGAAAATGTACACAAAACGCAACTTGTCTACCGCATTTCCCAACCCGTAGGAGTTCAAACAAGGCATCTCCTAGGAGATGATACACTTTGAGGACACAATTCTTGGTGCTTTCGGAAGCTGTGCTGAGATCGTGGGAAGCGACTGCCCGTAAGACCTTAAATATCACATCGTTGCATTGTTCCCTGGTCCATGGAACATCTTTAGTAGGAGGTGGATCAGCGGAACAACGAGCGCAAGTGGGAGCAGCAAGGATATTTTATAACGTTTGTTAGTGGGTTAAATTTTTTGGTCCCAAGCTCTCTTTTCCTACCTAGGTTTCGCTGTCTAGGGACAGCGACTTTCTCAAGGGGACACTCAAAAGCCCAACTGCTCTACATAAATGGACACACACAACCTGTCACATTTTAACTTCTTGTCATTTCCCCAATCTCTTTGCCCACGTGCTTGGGGCTTCCCATTTTAAGATCATCACATCCGATCCATCAAAAGCATCCTTTGTTTAAAACAAAAAACAAAAACTGTATCCAACCTGAAAAATTTCTGGTTGGGTTTATTGCAACAGACTAACCCAGTGATGGCGAACCTATGGCACGGGTACTACAGGTGTCACGTGGAGCCGTATTTGCTGGCACATGAGCCGTTGCCCTAGCTCAGCTCCAATGTGCATGTGTGTGCCAGCCAACTGATTTTTGCTCAGACAGAGGCTCTGGGAGGACGTTTTTGGATTCCAGAGAACCTCCGGGGGGGTTGGGGAGGGCATTTTTACTCTCCCCAGGCATTGAATTATGGGTGTGGGCACTTGCGCATGCACGATAGTGCACACACATGTTCTTTCGGCATCCAAGGAAAAAAAGGTTCACCATCACTGGATTAACCCATTTATGCCCAGCTAGAAATTTTCAAGTCATTTCTGACCGCCACAAAATTTTCACATTTTCTTACTCTTTCATTTCAAAGGAAGGAAAAATTATTTTGTCCATGTACTTTCCCCCCTCTTTCTTAGTTTAGTTTCCTCCCTCCAGTGAAGGGAGGAAACTAATAATTTACTGACACACGGTGGGCATGGCTTATTTTGTGGGTGTGGCTTGATGGTCATGTGACTGGGTGGGAGTGGCTTGACGATCATGTGACCCGGGTTGGCTTAAAGGTCATGTGACTGGGTGGGAGTGGCTTAACAACCAAGATAAGTTTTCAAATAGGTGCTTGGATTCTTTTTCAGTTGATGAAGTCACATTATTTGAGTAGCCACAAAAAGGACAAATGATAGACAGCATTCTTTGCTGAGGAGGACAGGAACATTTTAAGGTTTTGTACTGAACCCACAAGGTTCAGTGTGATAACAGATTAGGCAAGTAGTTCGGTTTTCTTTCATTGCTATAAAAGTTCAGTTCTAGATGAGGATTAAAATGATTAAAGTGTTTATGGGTAAAAACATACTATTTAATTATTTCCTATTTTAAAAGTAGTTAAGGATCATACTAAGGTACTAGAGAAGGAAGGGCAATTAAAAAAATTATTAAGTATTCAATAAATAGTCCATTAATGCCTCCCTCCCTCCCTATCCCTCCCCTGCCTCTCTCTCTCCCGCCCCCCCCTCTCTCCCTCCCCTTTTCCTTCCCTCTCTCCCTCACCTTCCCTTTCTCCTTCCCACTCTCTCCCTCCTTCCTTCCCTCTCTCCCTCCTTCCCTCTCTTTTCTCTCTCCCTCCTTCCCTCTCTTTCTCTCTCTCTTTCTGTCCCTTCCCCCTCTCTCCCCTTCTCCCTTCCTCTCGCCCTCCTTCCCTCCCGCCCTCTCTCCCTCACCCTCTCTTTCTCCTTTCCACTCTCTCCCTCCTTCCCTCTCTTTCTCTCTCCCTTTCTGTCCCTCCCCCTCTCTCTCCACTTCTCCCTCCTTCTCTCCCTCCCCCTCTCTCCCTCCTTCCCTCTCTTCCTCCCTCCCTCTTCTCTCTTCCCTTCTCCCTCCCTTTGTCCCTCCTCCTTTCTCCCTCCCTCTTTGTCCCTCCCCCTCTCTCAAATTATAATGCAACTGAATTTACATCCGCTATCTCTGCATAGCTTTCTGAGGTCCCAACTCTCATATTCACGGAGGGAAGACAGAGGAGGCTGCAACAGTTTCGGCTTGGGTGGGTATATTTTTTATCCAGTGCAACGGAGATTAGGTGGGATCATGAAAATTCATTGCACCAAGGTCTCCGCTAATGTTCAAGAGAGGAATATTCCTGCGATAAGGATTTGGAAATGCTTCCGTGCCATCTGGACACACACTCTGCTTCTGACACAATGGCGCTCTAATGGCATGCTTGGGCTACAAACTCCTGCTTTGTCCCCCCCCCGTCTACCCCCCCAACCCCTGCCACCCACCAGCACCCCCCCAAAGCCCCCATGCCTGCCTGCCTACCGATAATGTGATTTTTAATCCATGACACACCTCAAGGAACAGAAGGGAGCAGAGAAAAGCAGGAGGAAGGGAAGGAAACAGGCGGGCAGATAAACATATTTTATGTCGAGAAGCATCTTTGTAAAGGCAGATGGATCAGTTAAAAAACCTGCCACATCTGCTAACTGCCAGCTCCATTACACTGGCAGCTCTGCTTAAGAGGATGGAGGCCTCGCTCAAATGTTATTTCCTCCTCCTCCTCCTCCTCCACTGCTGCCCCCTCCTCCCAAACCCCCCTCAGCACTATTTATACTGTGTTTATTCACTCACAATTTTACAACCAGCCTGTAAAACAGCTTATTGGGGCAGCTCACCCAATTATAATGTCAACCCCCTTTTAAAAAATCTCCTGTAGTTATAGATGCTATTGATCTTGCAAAAGAACAGAGAGAAAGAAGAGGAGAGGGAGGGAAGGGAGCAGGAGAGGGAGGGGGAGAGAGAAAGAGATGGCAGCAGAGAGGAGGGGAGAGACAGAGGGAGGGGAGAGGGAGGGAGAGAGAGAGAAAGAGGAGGAGGAGAAAGGGAGAGAGGGAGAGAAAGAGGTGGCGGCAGGGAGCAGGAAAACAGAGAAGAGACAGAAGGAGTTGAGAGGGAGGGAGGGAGAGAAAGAAGAGGAGGAGAAAGGGAAAGAGGGAGAGAGAAGGAGAAGGAACAGAGAGAGAGAAGGGGAGAAGGAGAGAGAGGAGAGACAGAGGGGGAGAGGGAGGGAGAGAAAGAGGAGGAGGAGAAAGGGAGAGAGGAAGAGAGGAGGAAGAAGAGAGAGGGGGAAAGCGAGAAGGAGGAGGAGGGAGAGAGAGAGAGAAAGAGATGGAAGCAGGGAGGAGGAGAGAGAGGAAAGACAGAGGGAGGGGAGAGGGAGGGAGAGAAAGAGGAGAGAGAGGGAGAGGGGGGATGAAAAAGGGAGAGAAGGGAAGAGAAGAAGGGGAGGGAGGGAGAAAGGGAGAAAGAAAGAGGAGAGGAGAGAGGGAGTACGAGAGGGAGACTATCAAAACATGGATTTCAGATGAGCAGTCCAGTCAAGGGAGGGGAAAACACAGCCAATTAAATCGTTGCCAAAACCCCCAGCAACGATTTAATTTAAGATGGCCATTTGAAGCATTTGTAGCAATTGTTTAATTGAAGTCTCTGGCAAGCTTAGCGATCAATTTGGAGCCATGTTACAGCTTGGCTGGTCATATGCTCTGGTTTATGCCCCCCCCCCCTTAAGCAATCTCCATAAATACAGTAGTCCCTCACCTATCGCTGGTGTTACGTTCCAGACCTGGCCGCGATAGGTGAAATCCACGATGGGGAATTTATCGACTGATAGTACTTATTTAAGTATTTATATTGTAATTGTTTGGTAAGTTTTCATTGTTTTAAGTGTTTATAAACCCTTCCCACACAGTATTTATTTTAGATACAGTATTTAAATACAGTATTTACAATTTTAGATATATTTTTTTTTAAAAAAAAACCTGCCGATCGAGTTCCTCAGAAACCTGCGATGAAGTGAAGCCGCAGTAGGTGAAGCGCGGTATAGCGAGGGACTACTGTACTCTTCCTAGAATAGCCTCAATACCATCCTTTCAATACATTTACACTACAGGTGTACCTATGGTTAACACAACCACATTGTGGAATTCAGTCATTTCTTAGATTCAGTCAACACATACTACTGTCAGGTTGGTTTTGCACAGTCTAATAGTTGATGGAATAGGATTGTAGTCCAGCCTTAGATATTGGCCTTACAAATTGTCCTCGTGGGATCCCTTTGGACCAAGAGAACTTCACCTGGACATAAACGTTCTATTCTTTAATCGTTCTGTTTCTATTCTTCTTTAAAATAATTTATTTTCCTTGCTAAACCCTCCCCCCTCCCCCTTTAAAAGAAAAGGATAGAGCTACAGATCCCTAGTTGGGTTTTCCAACTGCACTGAGCAATAATCTCCTTAATTGACAACTCATGTGGCCCTTGGAGAACTGGGCATGCTAACCATTTATTTATCCATTTGTTTGTTTGTTTGTTTTGTCAAGTACGTATTGGTGGTATACAAAGATATAACAATATTTATGTACATGATAGTAGTAAAAGAGCAACATGAGGACAGGGAACAGAAGGCACTCTGGTGCACTTATGCATGCCCCTTACTGACCTCTTAGGAATCGGGAGAGGTCAACAGTGGATAGACTAAGGGTAAGGTTTTGGAGGTTAGGTGATGATACTACAGAGTCTGGTAGTGAGTTCCATGCATCAACTACTCGGTTACTAAAGTTGTATTTCCTGCAGTCGAGTTTAGAGTGGTTTACTTTAAGTTTGTATCTGTTGTGTGATCATGTGTTGTTGTGGTTGAAGCTGAAGTAGTCATTGACAGGAAGGACGTTGTGGTAGATGATTTTATGGGCTATGCTTAGGTCGTGTTTAAGACAACATAGTTTTAAGCTTTCTAACCCTAGGATTGTAAATCAAGTTGCGTAGGGTATTCTGTTGCGAGTGGAGGAGTGGAGGGCTCTTCTAGTAAAGTATCTCTGGACACTTTTTAGGGTGTTTCTGTCTTAAATGAGGTGCGGGTTCCAGACAAATGAGCTGTATTCAAGAATTGGTCTGGCGATAAGACCACACATAATTTGGCCCTGCCAAATATTGTCACCCTGCACCTCCTGCCATCCTTCGTCAGTGGTCATTGCTCTCTGCGCCAAAACATTAAAGCAAGGCGACTTAGAATCTTCCAGATCTTGGTGGTTTCTGAGCTGGGATGATTTTCTTACAGACGTTTCATTGCCAAAGGAAGTAACCTCATCAGAGCACTGACGATGTTGCTTAGTTTGGTGAATGAAACGGCCTACAAGAATACCATCCAAGCTCAGAAATGGCCAAGGACCCAGCAGTTACAATCCCTGGGCTACAAATATTCCCTTCTAATGGCTTCAAGAAATCAGTGAAGGGCTGCAAAAATTGGCTTATTTTGTGGGTGTGGCTTGCCAGCCATGTGACCAGGTGGGAGTGGCTTGACAATCATGTGACTGGGGTGGCTTAAACTGCTGCATTCTTTCGCTTGGTTGTCAATAGTTACGAGGTGGGTTAGAGATAAGGGGTGTGGGTGGGAAGTGCACAGGAGGAGATATAGGTTTCGTTTTCCTAGGTACCAGGAGGAGACCGTTGGAGGAAAATTCCAGAAGAGTGACGTGAGGGCCAAGATGTCCCACCTGATGACTATGGACAATGGGGATTGGGCACGGTCCCAAGGGGGGTTGGAAAAAGGGGTTTGATATACGTCTGTATCGCGCCATTTTCTCAGACTTTTCTTTTCTTTCGATGCTTCTGGTTCTGATTTTGATAAATTCACTTTTGAACTTTTATAAAAAGGACTCTGAGTTTTATTTGCCTGAATTCTGACTGGCAGCTTGACAGACTGGCTTAAAGGTGGCCAACTTGACGTCACTTATCTCAAGGGTTGGGGTTAGGGTGCCTGGCCTCACCTCAAAAGAGATACAATTTCCTTTTTTATTACTGAACATCCAAAATATATATTTAATTCTATGTATATATGCCATATCTGTACATACATATTACATACAGGCACACAAAAATATACATTATCAACTATATAAAGCGTACGTACACACACACACATGCACAGCTCTTCTAAAATTATACACATTCAACCTCATTTACTGTGATAGGAAAAACATACTTAGAGCCCAAAAGGGAAAAAAATTCAAACTTTTTCTACCGGTTCTGCGTACCTGACCCTACCCATAGGAGCCCATCACTGCTCCAGATATTGTTGCATTTCAATCCTTAGAGACCCCCCCACCCAAAAAACCCTAAACACTGAATCATGCTGTAGGTGCTGTATCTCGGTGGCACGTAAGATGGGTTTCCAAATTTGGAACGCTGATCTTATTAAAAGTGATTTTCCTCTGAATGCCATATCACAAGAAAAATGGGTGGGGGGAGGAAATGATTTAATGCAAAACAAAAAGAAATAAAACCTCAAACCAAGCTTCTTGTGCCTTTCAAAAATCTGTCATATTGGGTTGGGGTGGGGAAGTGAGTTCATAATTGCTCTAAAATTGTTCTTTAAATACCAAAAGCATTTGGATGGGATCCTACTGGTTTGAGGATAACAGTTCACGGGGTGAATTCCTCTACACCAGTGTTTCCCAACCTTGGCCACTTGAAGATATCTGGACTTCAACTCCCAGAATTCCCCAGCCAGCATTCGCTGGCTGGGGAATTCTGGGAGTTGAAGTCCAAATATCTTCAAGTGGCCAAGGTTGGAAAACACTGCTCTACACAATCCCTTTCTCTTCCTTGATTGCACACAGCTTAAAAGAGCCTTGGTGGTGTAGTGGTTAGAGTACAGTTCTGCAAGTTACTTCTGCTGATCACCGGCTGCCAGCAATTTGGCAGATCGAATCTCAGTAGGCTCAAAGTGGACTCAGCCTTCCATCTTTCCAAGGTGGGTAAAATGAGGACCCAAATTGTTGGGGGGCAATAGGCTTACTCTCTGTAAACTGCTTAGAGAGGGCTGTAGAGCACTGTGAATCGGTATATATGTCTACATGCTAATGCTATTAAAACACTGATGCTTTTAAGGTCCAAAATGGCTTTCTATGAAAATCTGGCCAGCTGAATGCTCCTGCACAATAAACATGGCCTGAACAGTGCAGCCTCTCCCTAAAGCAGGGGTTGGCAATCTTAAATGCTCAAAGATGTCCTAACTGGAAGTCCCGCCCCCACATTTCAATTCTGGGCAACCGGAAGTCTGGTTCCCCAACCATAGAGTCTCTTCCTAGGACGGCATCCTTGTTCCTTTACCTGTCCTAACCGAAAGCTCTATCAATTGTGGGAAAACTACCCCTTGTCACAGAGCAGTGTTGGCGAACCTATGGCACGGATGCCACAGGGGGCACACAGAGCTATATCTGCTGGCATGCAAGCAATTGCCCTAGCTCAGCTCCAATGTGCATGTGTGTGCTGGCCAGCTAATTTTTGGCTCACACAGAGGTTCTGGGAGGGTGTTTTTGGCTTACAGAGAGCCTCCAGGGGGGTGAACGTGGGTGTTTTTACCCTCCTTCGACTCCAGGGAAGTCTTTGGAGCCTGGGGAGGGTGAAACACAAGCCTACTGGGCCCACCAGAAGTTGGGAATCAGGCCGTTTCTGGCCTCCAGAGGGCCTCCAAGGGGCAGGGTAAGCTGTTTTTGCCCTCCCCAGGCATTGAATTATGGGTGTAAACACTTGCACAAGCGCAATAGCATGTACACACACTCATTTGGCACCCGAGGTAAAAAAGGTTTGCCATCCCTGCCATAGAGTATTGGTAGAGTGCAGTACTGCAGGCCACTAAAAGCTGACTGCTAGATCTGCAGGTCAGCGGTTCAAATCTCATCACCGGCTCAAAGTTGACTCAGCCTTCCATCCTTCCAAGGTGGGTAAAATGAGGACCCTTATTGTGGGGGCAATATGCTGGCTCTGTTAAAAAATGCTATTGCTAACATGTTGTAAGCTGCCCTGAGTCTAAGGAGAAGGGCGGCATTAAAAAATTGAATAGATAGATAGATAGATAGATAGATAGATAGATAGATAGATAGATAGATAGATAGATAGATAGATAGATAGATAGATAGATAAAATAGTCTCTTCTTGGTACTTCCTGCTTCCCCCCACACACAGACCATAACCGGAAGCCTCCTCTCAAAACTGAAGTGCCGACCAGTGACAGAGGCATGACAAAATACAAAAATTACAAAAAACTAAACCCCTATGAAGTATTTAGAATAGAATAGAATAGAATTTTATTGGCCAAGTGTGATTGGACACACAAGGAATTTGTCTTGGTGCATATGCTCTCAACGTACATAAAATAAAATATACATTTGTCAAGAATCATGTGGTACAACACTTAATGATTGTCATAGGGGTCAAATAAGCAATGAAGAAGCAATATTAATAAAAATCTTAGGATATACGCAACAAGTTACAGTCATACAGTCAACATGGGAGGAAATGGGTGATAGGAATGATGAGGAAAACTAGTAGAATAGAAGTGCAGATTTAGTAGAAAGTCTGACAGTGTTGAGGGAATTATTTGTTTAGTAGAGTGATGGCGTTCGGGAAAAAACTGTTCTTGTGTCTAGTTGTCTTGGTGTGCAGTGCTCTGTAGCGACGTTTTGAGGGTAGGAGTTGAAACAATTTGTGTCCAGGATGTGAGGGGTCAGAAAATATTTTACCCGCCCTCTTTTTGACTCGTGCAGTATACAGGTCCTCAATGGAAGGCAGATTGGCAGCAATTGTTTTTTCTGCAATTCTGATTATCCTCTGAAGTCTGTGTCGGTCCTGTTGGGTTGCAGCACCAAACCAGACAGTTATAGAGGTGCAGATGACAGACTCAATGATTCCTCTATAGAACTGAATCAGCAGCTCCTTGGGCAGTTTGAGCTTCCTGAGCTGGCGCAGAAAGAACATTCTTTGTTGTGCTTTTTTGATGATGTTTTTGATGTTAGGTGACCATTTTAGGTCTTGAGATATGATAGAACCTAGAAATTTGAAGGTCTCTACAGTTGATACTGTGTTGTCTAGTATTGTGAGAGGTGGAAGGGTGGAAGGGTTTCTCTTAAAGTCTACCACCATTTCTACAGTTTTGAGTGTGTTCAGTTCTAGATTGTTCTGGTCACACCACAAGGATAGTTGTTCAACTTCCCGTCTGTATGCAGATTCATCATTGTCTCGAATGAGTCCAATCACTGTTGTATCATCTGCAAACTTCAGTAGTTTAACAGATGGATCGTATGAGATGCAGTCATTAGTGTATAAAGAGAAGAGAAGTGGTGAAAGTACACAGCCTTGGGGGGCACCTGTGCTAATTGTACATATATCTGATGTGATTTTTCCTAGCTTCACCTGCTGCTTCCTGTCTGTTAGGAAGCTTGTGATCCACTTACAAGTGTGTTCAGGTACCGCTAGCTGATTTAGTTTGGTTAAGAGAATGTCCGGTATGATGGTATTGAATGCTGAACTGAAGTCCACAAAGAGGACCCTGGCGTAGGTCATTGGAGATTCAAGATGTTGAAGGATGTAGTGTAGAGCCAAATTAATAGCATCATCTGTTGATCTATTTGCTCGGTATGCAAATTGCAGGGGGTCTAACAGTGGATCCGTGATGGCTTTCAAATGCAACATCACTAGCCTTTCAAAGGTTTTCATAACTACAGATGTTAGAGCAACTGGTCTGTAGTCATTCAGTTCCTTGATGGAGGGCTTCTTTGGCACTGGGATGATAGTCGAGCGTTTGAAGCAGGAAGGAACATAGCACAACTCTTCCTTTCTCTCTGCAGGACACGCTTTTTTTCTTAAGGGGAGGCCGCCTGTCAGGCCGAAGCTGGAATGCTTGGAGGTTTTGGCCTGCCATATTATGCTATATTCTTTCAGAATGTTTCTTGCTATGGGAAGAGAGGTCCCATTAAACACCTCCCATCCTTCCCCTCTGCTTGAACAGAACCGTATCTATAAACTGCCCATTACAATCCTGGCCATTACAGATAGGTCTCGACTTATAGCGGTTCATTTAGTGACCGTTCAAAGTTACAAAGGCGCTGAGAAAAGGAATTGAGGACCACTTAAGATCGTTGCAGCATCCCTGTGATCAAAATTCAGACCTTATATGCTTATGACCTTCCACCAGTTTTCCTGATAAGTTTTATGCTTAAGACCTTCCACCATTTTTCCTGATAAGTTTTATGCTTAAGACCTTCCACCATTTTTGTAGCCTGTCTTTAGACCCGTTCAATTTTATCAATATTTTTTTGTAGGTGAGGCCTCCAAAACTGGACATAGTATTCCAAATGGGGTCTCACCAGCGCTCTATACAACAGGATCACAATCTCCCTCTTCCCTCTTGTTATAACTCTAGCTATTCAGCCAAGCATTCTAGTCGCTTTCCCTACCACCTGACCGCACTGTTCACCCATTTTGAGAAATCATGACCCCTAAATCCTTCTCTTCTGAAGTTTATAGTAACACAGAACTGCCAATAAAATACTCAGATTGAGGATTCCTTTTGCCCAAGTGCATTATTTTACATTTGGAAATGTTAAACTGCAGTTTCCATTGCTTTGACCACTTATCTAGTAAAGCTAAATCATTTGCCATATTACAGATGCCTTCAGGACCCTTGGCAAATGGTTCATATTTACGACAGTTGCCGCATTCTCGGGGTCCCATGATCCTCCTTTCTGACAAGGCAAGTCAATGGGGAAGCCAGATTCACTTAGTGATGTCACTAAATTAACAACGGCTGTGGCTACACTTCACCATTGTGGCAAGAAAAGTCGTCAAATGGGCAAAACTCACTGAAAACATGTTTCGCTTAACAACATAAATTTGGGTTTGGCTGTGGCCATAAGATGAGGACTGTATTTACCTTTTATTAAAAATGTGAGGGAGTCTGCAACACCCGAGGAGTTTACAAAAACTTACAAAACGGTATTTCATTTTGTTACAAAACTTTCAACTTATCTTTAAAAAACGGGGACATATAGGGAACATTATTGTATAATTAAAGCAAGAATTGATTAAGTTTCCATAGGGATGCAATCACATTTTAGGGTATTTGTCAACACTGCTAAGAGACCAAGTGTTGCTTCCCAAAATAAACTTTTTAAAAACAACAACACCTGGATTTCCTAAGCACATGCTTATAAACGTTCCCTCTCAGCTAAATTAATTTGAGAGTGTCATCCCCTTCTGTTTCCCAGGAAATCTGCGATTTTAGCTGTTTTTTCTGTCTTTGATTATTGATTTTAAGGTGTCCATCACAGGGAGAAACCAAGCTGAAAATGGACTTTTCTATGGTTGAAAGGCAGAACAAATAATTATCCTTTGTCATCAAGAGAGTTCCTTCTCTTTAGGGAAGGAAAAAAGATGAAGCATTTGGAATAATAGCAATGCAATTTTGATTCATGCTGAAGTAATGAGCTGCTACATTTTTTCCCCTGATCCGGTGATATTCTGTAATGTTTATTTGTTTTGGTTGTTATTGTTGTTTCTGCCTGCTACCCTGAATATTTTAACTTGGAGAAGGATTAGGGTGGAAATGATAAATAAATAACACACAAATAATACACAGGGTGGGCACTTGTAAAAGCCTAACAAAGGAACAGGTGGGTTTCTACAATGCCCACACAACCTTGTGCAGAAAGTAATGTCCAATAATATATATTATACATTTCATACAAGAGATTGCATTTTATATGTGTGTACATATGTATGTGTTGTGTTGTGTGTGTGCATCATTGGGGTAGGATTGGGAAGTGTTTTAATAAATATACTGCTCAAAAAAATAAAGGGAACGCCCAAAGAACCCATCCTCGATCTGAAGGAATGAAATATTCCCACTGAATACTTTGTCCTGTACAAAGTGGAATGTGCACAACAGCATCTGAAATTGATTGTCAATCAGTGTTTGTGGACAGTTTGATTTCATAGAAGTTTGATTTGCTTGGAATTATATTGTGTTGTTCGTTTTATTTTATTTTTTAGCAGTTTTTCAGAAAAAAAGAAATGTTACTGTTGCTATAAGATTGTTCGTATATCCTTTCTTTTCTTTCTCTTAATTACATGTTTGTAATAGCCGTTCATTATTCTTTTTGAATTGTATTGTTTTTCTATTTGTGAATAAAAACTTATTTTTTTAAAAAAAAAAGATTGTTCGTATTTTTCCCCCTGCCCAAAACGACAAAAAGCTTATATTGGACATCTCTCTGAGGGGATTTCATTTGTGGGTTATATATCATTCCCGTTTATTTAATTTCCTTTATTTAGATATCATTAGCGGCTGGGGGTTTTGCCTCCCTTGTTTGCATCTGGGGCAAACAAAAGGCATTTCTTGCGGCTCCACTCCCTCACAACCTCCCATTTGTTCCCTTCCTCCCTCTCCCCAAAATAGAAATATTCTCCCCGCACCCTCAATTGGGATCACGGGATGGGCAGCACAAGGCATGGCACAACAAAACGCATCGCAAGGAACGAGCTGGGAAGCATGTCTGGCGCAATTAATAGCATGAAGAGGCATTGGGGGATTTTTTCCCCCTCTTCTTTCTGAAATGAGGAGGGGCACCACGAAAATTGGGACGTGCCAGCTTGGCCCTATTGTTCTGCCTTTGAGTTGTTAATTAGCAAGATGGAGGGAGGGGGTGGGGGAGGAGAGGGCGGGCTCCGAGGAAGTTGCACGGTAACCAATCCAGCCACCGTGGCAACCCACCTCATGTCAACGCGGCCATCTTACAAACGGCATGTGACTCCGTCAAAATGGCTGCCTGGCATTGAATGGGGTGAAGTGAAGGTCTTTCCAGAGAGGGAGTGGTCCTTCTCCCCTGCTTCTTCTCTCCCCACTTCCTCTCTCTCTCTCTCTTTCTCTCTCTCTCTCTCTCTCGTACACTTTGCCTCCTTCTGTGCTTCTCCTCTGAGGGTACCACACAGCTCGAATGAGTTTGAGGAGGGGAGAGGCACACTGAAGAAGTAGGGCAAGGGAATTAAGCCAGAGAGAGAGAGAGAGAGAGACGCCATGGCCCTCCATCCACTGTCGTGGCTGCTCCTGACGAAGAGCCCATTGTCTTATCACCGCACCAGAAAGTCACACAGCCTCTGTGCAGGAGACAATAAGGCAGAGTTTCATCACACACAGTACGATACATGGGCATAATGCCATGGTTACATGCGAGGAGAAGAAGAGACGCCCACCAGAGAGATAATCCCTATGAACTGAGGCATCCACTTTGCTCTTTTGCACAGCTATTTTGTTTGGAACCGGGGTGGAGGGTGGGGGAGGGAATAGGATAGGTTCTAGTTTTACATGAGGGGAGTAAAGGAGAGAGATTTTTCCCTCCTGTTACATTTAGGTTTTTTTTCATGTATAACAACTGTACTGGTCAATAAGAGTCAATTGTTGAACAAAAAGTGAGATGCTTCTTTTGCAAACATCAATGATTCTAGCCCTTCCTGGCTTGGCTTGCAAAAAAAATAATAATAATAATCAAATTTTGGAAACTTTAGGGCAACAACTTTTTTCCTCCAGGAGCTCTCCCAGGTGCTGAAGTCTCCCCTGGTTCTTTTTTCCCCTGTTGAATGTAGCTTAAAATACTACAGATCTATGGTAGTCTCCCTTCCTTTTCAATATCAGCAAAAATATGTTACACACATACACACACACGTTTGAGTGTAGCATATTTTGCTGATAATTAAAATGAATATATAGAGTGAAAATGAAAATGTATATATAGACATACATACACATGCATACATACATACACATACACATATATAATTTTGGTCGCATCTTTGACATGGCAAGACTACCTTGCTTCTAGGAGTTGAAGCATGAACCCATCTGCTTCCAAGATAATTGGCACTTTGTTCCTAGCTATTCACAACTGACTAATTGGGTGAGAATTAACCTTTTGCTACCGATCTTGCTGGATTCAATAGGAACCAAACATCAGCACTCCCACTCCCAATGTGGTTGAGCAGAGGACACCATTTGTACCACCCTATTTAAATGAAGAGTAGAAAGAGGCAGTAAATGCAGACTTTGGGAGGTGGCAGTATGGCAATTCAATGGTAAACGTACAGGGGAAAGTGCCAAAATAGTATTGTGGATGTCATAGAAGAGCCAATTTTGCCTACCCCTGGTCTAGTCTAGTCTAGTCTAGTCTAGTCTACTCTACTCTACTATACAATACTCTACTCTACTCTACTTTACAGTACTCTACTCTACTATACTATACAGTACTCTACTCTACTCTACTCTACTGCACAGTACTCTGTAGTGTAGTACTCTACACTATTCTACTCTACTATACTATATTATACAGTACTCTACTCTACTCTATTTTATTCTGCACTATTCTACTCTACTTTGGTCTATTGACACTAAAACAGGAAAACATGTGTTGTGTCACAACGCCAGTTCCAACCTGTTGTACTTGTTTCATGATTTCACACGCAAAGAGAGGGATTTGAATCCAGATGCCCCAACACATGTTTGGCTGCAAGCTTTCCCTTCCTCCCTTCCTACAGAGGCCTAGGGAACAAAGTCATAATTGCTCCCTGATTCATTTTCCCCCTTTCTTTTTAGAGCTTTTGTGGATTCCTTAACATAGGAGGAGATAATCTCTTCAACCAATCTACACTCTGGTGTTGTGGAAAGAGCCCAGAAAGAGTTTCTTTTGACTATGGCATTTTAAAAAAAACACCTTATCTGTGAGCTGGCAGAATTCAGCTCCAGACAAGTGGTGGGAACATCAGTGGAAGTCTTGTGCAGCCTCCTACACAAACACACCTGCTTGTTCCCAGCTAGGAAGCCCGTATCTCCTTGACATTCTCACTTGCCCATAAATTACGAAGAAGGCTAAAGGAGGAGGGGGGAGAAAAAAGGAAAATAGGGGGGAAAAGGAGGGGGCTTTTAAAAATGGCCAATTTTGGTCTCTTTTTGTACCCCAAGCACACGCAGCCAAACCATCCTCCTCGTTGCCTCTTTCATGCCTGCCCCCTTTCCTCCTCTCCAGCTGAGTTTGTAGCCCTGCTAGAAGCCCTTTTTGTTTCCCATCAATGAGGGCAACGCAGGGGGATAAGAAAAATCATCGGGAGGGGAGAAAAAATAATTTAGCTTGCTAATAGGCAACCGATGGTGGGAAACAAGGGGGAGAAGCACGGAGCAGAGAAGGTGGAGGGACGGGAGAAGGGCCCGCCGTTGAGGCTTAGGAAAGTCCTACACAAAGCCACTATTCATAAAGTCCAGAGACTCGCACAGAATTAAACAGACACAAAGACCAGAGGCATTTGTGGTGGAGGTTTTTTTTCATCCTCTCCCTCCTTCTGTGTCCCGTGAGAATGATCAGATGTCCCTGGCATTAGAAAATCCTTCCACATAGGAAGACGTGGGAGTGTGTGTTCGGGTTGGTGCAAACTGTGGTTGCAGACACAGAAGGTTCCCCACACCCACTACCCTGTTCCTGGGATTTATGGTAGCATATGGTCTCTCCAGCCTTGAAAGACGGTGTTGAAGGGGTGACTTGATCGAAGTGTATAAAATCATGCATGGGATAGAAAAGGTGGATAGAGAAAAATTATTTTCTCTATCACACAATACTAGGATGAGAGGGCCCTCCCTAAAGCTCATAGGTAAGAAAGTGAGGACAAATCAAGGGAAATATTTATTCACCCAGAGGGTCCTTGGTTTATGGAATTCACTTCCAGAAGAGGTCGTGACAGCTGTCAGCCTGGATAGCTTCAAGGCAGGACTAGACAGATTCAGGGATGCCAAGTGTATCCTAGGTGGTTATTGAAACGGATGTCCATGTGCCACCTCTATGTTGGTTGAGGCAGGCAGGATTCCCTTGAGTACCATTTGTTGAGGGATCAAGGGAAAGGGAGGGTTTTGCCTTCTCTTTCTGCTCAAGATCCCCATGGACAATTGGTGGACCACAGAATGCACAGAATAGAGCCGAGGTGGCACAGTGTGTAGAGTGCAGTACTGAAGGCCACTGAAGCTGACTGTAGGTCTGTAGGTCAGCGGTTCAAATCTCATCACCAGCTCAAGGTTGACACAGCCTTCCATCCTTCTGAGGTGGGTAAAAGGAGGACCCGGATTGTGGGGGCAATATGCTGGCTCTGGTTTTTTTTTAAGTGCTATTGCTAACATGTTGTAAGCCGCCCTGAGTCTAGGCAGAAGGGCGGCATAAAAATCAATCAATTAATCAATCAAACAAACAAACAAATAAATGCTGGACTCGATGGGCTTTGGCCTGATTCAGCATGGCTCTTCTTATGTTCTTATGTATGGTTTCTGAGCAAGCCATCAGCTTTCATGCACCAGGTTTAAAATCTCTGCGCATGTAATCTCTCCATGCACACAGAAAACATGCACACACACACATTCGGTGCCTGATGTAGCCAAGATTCATTGGCCTCCCGTGTGAAAGCAAACAGAATCACCTTGGCATTGGGAAAGCTTGCAAAGCAATTGGCATGGTCACACACCCACCAAGAGGGGCTTGGGCAGATGGGAGAGGTTGACAAAGAAGAGAGACTTTAACATGTGCCACTCTATCATAAGAATGAATGAATCACCATACAAATTTCGGCAAGCCATTTCTTTGGATGTTTGATCAAATATCTTCCTTGGCTGCCTATAGGACTTCATCAGTATCTGGGCTGGTCCTCATGTTTCGAGAAGGAGGGGGAGGGGAAGGAGAAGGAAAAGGAGGAGAAAAAGAGGAGGAGGTCAGAGAAAGAAGAAGAAGGAGAAGGACAAGAGGAAGGGAGGAAGGATGGAAGAAGGAGAAAGAGAGGGGGGAGGAAGGAGGAGTATAAAGAGAAAGTGGGGGAAGAGGAGGAGGAAAAGGAGGAGAAAAGGAGGAGGAGGAAGAAGAAGATGAAGAAGGAGAAGGAGAAGGGGAGAGAGGAAGGAAGGAAAGAAGGAAGGAAGGAAGAGAAAGAGAGGGAGGTGGAGGGAGGAGGACAAAGAAAAAGAGGAGAAGGAGGAGAAGGAGGAGGAAGGAGAAGAAGGAGAAGAAAAAGGAGGAGGAGGAGGAGGAAGACGTATTTTAAGACGAACAAGTATACATACTGGAAAACAGCAAAATGGGCTGTGTCTGGCATTTATATAGCTGAATTTTTCCTTCCTGGATATTTATGTATTTTTCTGAAGAAAAACTCTCATCCATTCAGTGAAATTACATTAAAGAGGCAATATCTATTGTTCAACTTAATTAGTGCTGTGCATAAAAATATCTTGCTTTTTTGGGGGTGTGCCTACCAATTTTTAACTCAATTTTCCGAAAGAGAATTTGCTTTCAAAAAAGAGAATTTACTTTCAAGAAGAAGAAAGGTTTAGTAGGATTCTCTTGACTGAAGGTAGTTAGATTCTTGTGCTTATCTCATCAGAAGGTTGCTGGGCATTTTGTATTTGTGTCTTATCTGTGACTCTTTCACTGTTTAATCGTGTCGCTAGGGATGTCCACCTTGTCTGGCTTCTCACATTTTTATTTCATCCCAAAGGAAGACCCCAGAAAGCAAGACCTCATCTGAAGCACTGACATATTAGGGAATATGGACAATAAGAGAAGCTGTAGAAGAATGGAAAGACCTGTTCTAGAAAACTACGGTACCTTGAATTACCACCTGCTAATTCTAGCTAACAAATAAGGTCAAAATGATTTCCAACAGAAATCAAGAATAAATACATTTATGCCTAGATAATAAGGTGGAAAAATAGAAAAGCAACTTTCAAACCGGAAATGAACTTTTGAGCAATTGCAAAACTGTCTCGGGCAACCCAAAACCTGTTAACGAACTGTTTTTAATTACAGCCTCCTACTTTCAGCTATTATTTTGAGGACGAGAGAAGCTTAAAAAGCTCTGTAAGAAAAATTCTAGCTATTAAACTATTCTATTTTTCATTTTGCTTTTGTTTTGTTTTGCTTTCAAAAAAAGGAGAATAGGCAAATCACAAGTGAAAGAAAACAACTGCCTCCATCAAATTGAGACAATAGGGCAGGGAGATTGGATGATTTAAAAAAAAAACCTCATTTGGAAGTTTAAATAGCTTGGAGCCCTCCTGCCTATGAAGCATGTTCTAATGGCTGCATGCCTTCGATTTTAAATTTGTTTACGTACCTCAGATCCCAAGTTTTTAAACCTTAGAATCACAGAGGGTGCCCATTCACAAATTCAAAGGAGATCCCCCAAAAGCATTTGATTGAATAGAATAGCATAGCACCAAATAACAAAAGCACCAAATTAACAATCAGCCTTAGTTTTTTTGGGGGGGATGTTGGTTTTTAATTAAAGAAAACAGGCAAGTTTTATTTTGGAAAAAAAAAGGAATGAAGCAACCCTCCAGTAGAAGAACGATCGTGTCTTAATCTCTTATATTAGGATCACCGTTTTGTTTTTTAAGGTTTTTTTAAGGGTCCAAAGACAGGCTACAAAAGTGGTGGAAGGTCTTAAGTATAAAAAATAAGGACAGGGGACGGTAGGCATGCTGGTGCACTTATGCACGCCCCTTACTGACCTCTTAGGAATCGGATAGGGTCAACAGTGGATAGTCTAAAGGTAAAGGTTTGGGGGTTGGGTGATGATACTACAGAGTCTGGTAGTGAGTTCCATGCATCAACTACTCGGTTACTGAAGTCGTATTTCCTGCAGTCAAGTTTAAAGCGGTTTACTTTAAGTTTGTATCTGTTGTGTGCTGGTGTGTTGTTGTGATTGAAGCTGAAGTAGTCGTTGACAGGAAGGACATTGTAGCAGATGATTTTATGGGCTATGCTTAGCTCGAGTTTAAGACAATATAGTTCTAAGCTTTCTAAAGCTAGGATTGTAAGTCTAGTAGCATAGGGTATTCTGTAACGAGTGGAGGAGCGAAGGGCTCTTCGAGTAAAGTATCTCTGGACATTTTCTAGGTTTGAAAATAAAAGGGGAGACCACTTTAAGGGAAAGGCTGTGATTTTTTTTTAAATGAGGCACATAAGGGGGATACAGTTGGGGGAAGGAGGAGGAAAATACTAATTAACACCAGGACCATCCTTTACCATTAAGAGTTAGCCACTGTTTTCTTGATGTAGCTGAAGGCAATGAAGTTGAAATGTGTGATGCTTACTCTACCTCTGTCTCATTAGCAGAACACAAAGTGAGAACAGACATATATTGTCTGCCTCTTAGACAGATAACACACCCACACACAACCGTACACACTTCTTGTGCAATATTTGTATTGCATTGCTACTGCATGCAAGGAATGAGAACTAGCGCTATCCCATGCTCAACAGACAACCGCTTTTAACCTGGACAACCAAGAGAGACACCTACATCCCCTCCAAAAACATGTGTGATGTTTGAACACAGCTGGGCTATAAGGCTAGCGGTCAATTCATTTTAATTTTAAACAAGAAATGAAGCAGCTAAGATGCAAGTTGATTCATGGTTTGTAGGACGTTCCAGTTAATGTGAGTGGGCTCGGTGTGCACCTGTTTAATTTCCAGTCACTCTGTTTGGAGCTAGGTGGTCTGTATAGAGAAAACATTAATTACGGTGCACAGTAGGAGATATTTGTAGTTGCTGCATTAAAGGAACAAATTGCTTCAATCTTCCCCCCCAAAAAAATTCTTCCAAAAAAAAAAAATTCCTTTGCACCGTGTTTTTAATAATGCATCTATTTTAATCAGTTAAATGGCAGTTGGTGAAGTAAACATTCTTTAAATCAGAACACAGCCTTCCTAAACAGGCGTGGAGAGTGAATGAGAAATTTGAATAAGGATTTAGAGTAGAAGTTGATGACATGGTTATAAAACCTGGATGTTTGCATCACCAGCTATGCAAGTGTTTATTTTTTTAAAAATCCACCAGCATCCACACATTTTGTGGTGTATGTACAAGAAAATCTATATATCCCTCGAAAGGGAGAAAAGTCCAGTTGGAACTAAATTGGTGTCTCTTTTATCTGTGGACGTACATCAGAATAAGCATTTCAACACCTCTCAAATCAAAGAATGGAGCAGCTTTGGAAAGCAAAGATAAATCTTTGATGGATACACCAGGGAATTGGGAGAAAGAAGGGTGCGCTGGAAGGGTAGAAAGGAAAGAAACGGAAACTAAGAATAGGGTGCTACTCTTATTTAGATTATAAAAGGGTTTTCCTTGTCACTGTATGCAAAACAGACCTTGCTAATGAGATACAAGAATGCCAGTCACACCCAACTGTATGCTTTTCCATATCAGATGAAAATCGAGATACTGACAGGTGTTGTGTTGCCGTTTGAACTGAAGATAAGAAAAACGTGTGCGTGCCGCAACTTTTTTTAGTGTGGTTCTTAGAGGAGCAATACACACAAACACAAACCCAAGAGTTGGAAGCTAGGTGTGATAATCCTTGGCTCTCCTGCACACAATCCTCAAAACCTTTCCTTAGTGTTCTAAAATGGGAGATGCTGTGGCCACATTATCCTGAAGGCTAATAATCCCAAATAAAATTAAGAATGACCAAAAGAGATATTAAAGTGTTGCATCAGCACTTTGGGACCGAAGACTGGAGGTGGGACTAGACATTTTATATATTTATTAGATTTCTATGCTGCCCTTCTCGAAGTGACTCAGGGCGGCGTACAACATTGTAAATAAACATAATATACATGAGAAATCTAATTATTTAAAAGACATATACAAAGTTAGTAAAAAATATAAAACTCCTTACGCAATCATCCACATTCATACAATTCAATCATTCATATCGGCCGGGGACCATCTCGTAATTCACAGTCCCCCTGCCCGCCGGCAGAGGTAGGTCTTCAAAGCTTTATGAAAGACCAGGAGGGAGAGGGCAGTACATATCTCCGGAGGAAGTTCATTCTACAGGGCTGGGGCCACCACAGAGAAGGCTCTTCCCCTAGGCCCTGCCAGACAACATTGTCTGGCTGACGGGACCTGGAGACTCTGTAGGACCTAACCAGCCGCTGGGATACATGAGGTAGAAGACAGTCCCGTAAGTGATCTGGTCCTGAGCCTTTTTAACCTGGACAACTATTTTTCTATAGAACCCTTAGTGACATGGCAGCCTGGGTTGCTGGAAGCAGCAGTGACCCAGGCCTGCCAAGCCCCCGAGCCAGTTATCTCGGTGACACCATAGGCAGTGCCATCTTGTTTTTGTGCTTCTGCGCATGTGAAGAACTTTTTAAAGTAATGCGCCTGTGCACCTGCCTCTGCTGGGCATGTCCCTGAGGGAACCAGCAGTACCTGAATCCAGAACCCACTCCTGCCGAAGATGTGATATTTCAAAACAAAGCCAGCCAAAGTGACATCTTTGCTGCAACACACCATGTGCTCTCCAGCGAAGGGCTGCAAAAAGTTTTACTACCACACTGGAGCCGTGGCTTATTTTGTGGGAGTGGCTTGATGATCATGTGACCAGGTGGGAGTGGCTTGATGATCATGTGACCAGGTGGGAGTGGCTTGATGATCATGTGACTGGCTTAAAGGTGGCCAACTTGATGCCACTCATGTCAAGGGTTAGGGTGCCTGGCCTCTCCTCGCCTCAAAGAGATACAATTTCCCCATTTATTTACTATTACTGAACCTCCAAAATATATTTAATTCTATGCATATATGCCGTATGGGTACATACCTATTACACACAGGCACACAAAAATATACATGATTTACTATATAAACTGTATGTGTATGTACGCAGAACCGGTAGAAAAAATTTTGATTTTTTTTTTCTTTCTTTCCCTTCTGGGCTCTGGGTATTTTTTTCCTATCACAGTAAATGAGGTTGGATGTGTATAATTTTAGAAGAGCTGTGCATGTGTGTGTGTGTGTGTACATACACTTTATATAGTAGATAATGTCTATTTTTGTGTGCCTGCATGTAATATGTATGTACACATATGGCATATATACATAGAATTAAATAGTATGTTTTTGATGTTCAGTAATAGTAAATAGAGAGGGAAATTGTATTTCTTTGAGGCAAGGAGAAGCCAGACACCCTAACCCAAACCCTTGGCGTGAGTGACATCAAGTTGGCCACCTTTAAGCCAGTCACATGACCTTTAAGCCACCCCTGGTCACATGATCATCAAGCCACTCCCACCTGGTCACATAGCCAGTAAGCCACACCCATAAAATAAGCCACACCCACAGTGTGGTAGTAAAAAAAAATGTAGCCCTTCACTGTATATGCAGATGAACACTAACAAACAGACTGCCGTTGCATATCAACTCCCCCCAGAGATTAGGATTGACCCCAGCCTCCTTGCCTTTTGCAAACTCCTCAAAACCCACCTCTACTATCAGGCAGGGGGAAATTCACTTTATGTATGGTCTGTATGAGATGTATGATTGTTTTTATGTTAAGTGTTTTAAATATTGGATTTGTACTGTTTTCTTGTTGTGAGCCGCTCCGAGTCCTTGGAGAGGGACAGCATACAAATCTAATTAATAATAATAATAATAATAATAATAATAATAATAATAATAATAATAATAATAATAATATTGTACATGGTTTATCTGGGGCTTATTGGATAAATGAAGAACAGCTGGTTCACACAATCTACTAAGGCAGTGTTTCCCAACCATGGCAACTTGAAGATATCTGGACTTCAACTCCCAGAATTATTTTACTGAAAGAGTGGTAGATGCTTGGAACAAACTTCCAGCAGACATGGTTGGTAAATCCACCCTAACTGAATTTAAACATGCCTGGGATAAACATAGATCCATCCTAAGATAAAATACAAGAAATAGTATAAGGGCAGACTAGATGGACCATGAGATCTTTTTCTGCCATCAATCTTCTATGTTTCTATGTCAGTGTTTCCCAACCTTGGCAACTGGAAGATATCTGGACTTCAACTCGCAGAATTCCCCAGCCAGCATTCGCTGGCTGTGGAATTCTGGGAGTTGAAGTCCAAATATCTTCAAATTGCCAAGGTTGGAAACACTGTGCTAAGGCATGCACCATAGTTTACAAACCACATTGGTTGGGTTTCTGCAACATGCTGCACTCAAACCAGAGGAATACCAGGATGAGCAGGCAAGTTGCAATGAACCCAGCCGCACACAGGCGATGTAACTGTTTCCAGACATTCCCAGGGTTGTGTTGGCACTTACCACCAGCAACAAACATTCACAGCAATGTTTCTGTTTAAAATGCACACATTCTGTGCGTGTAATAATGTATAAGAGAGGGAGATGGATTTCAAATCCGACTCCCAACTGACTGCCCAACCAGCTTTTTTGAATGTTAAGCAAGCAAGCAAGAAGGATCAGCTTACAGATACAAAGGCTCACTTCCCACGTAGGATCTAAAATAAGAATCGTTCTGCCACAGTACAGAACAGTCGAGAGGTGCAATCTGTGTTCCTGGTGGCCAAATGCTAAGAACAATTGTCGAGCAAGGAAAAAGGCTTAACCCACATCCTGATGAGACATTTATCCTTTCATTTTTTTCCCCCTCGGCAGAAAAATACAAAAAACTCAAAATCCACGGAGTATTAAATGCTCCACTGAGTAACCACAGTCTTCATTTCTTTCTCGTTCAATCCCCACTGATACTCGCTCTAATATGATAAATTTATCTTCAGCGCGTGTAGCAGCTCTGCAATCGGAGACACATCAGAGTTGTTCTCAGCTTTTAAAGGAACACACGGAGATACATACATGTGCACACATGTGCCAGTGAAAGATGGTATAGTGATTGCCATAATTTTTGGAGTGTAAGATGCACCTCTTTTCTCTCTAAAAGAGGCTGATAATTTGGGTGCGTCTTATACTCTGAATGTAGCTTTTTTTCCCCCAGCCCTAACTAGGTGCTAAGAATCTTCCCAGCTCTTATCTTGCAGGTTCTTTCATTGTTACTGTCTGCGAAGAATGTTTTCCAAGCCCTAAGTCTTTGCAGAGTTTTTTCATTGCTCTAACTTGCTCCAAATAAGTTTCTTTCCAGCCCTAGCCAGGTGCTAACGATGTTCCCAGCTCTTACTGCTTGCAAGCTCTTTCATTGTTACTCTCTGGGAATAATGTTTTCCAAACCCTGTTTTTGTAGGGTTTTTTTTAAATTGCTCTAACTTGCTCCAAATGTTTCTTTCCAGCCTTAACCAGGTGCTAACAATCTTCCCAGCTCTTACAGGTTTGCAAGATCTTTCATTGTTATTCTCTGCGAAGAATATCGTCCAAGCCTTAAGTCTTTGCAGGTTTTTTTCATTGCTCTATTTGCTCAGAATTTTTCTTTCCAGCCCTAACCAGGTTCTTACAATCTTCCCAGCTCTTGTTGCCTTGCAAACTCTTTCATTGTTATTCTCTCCAAATAAGTTTTTTTTAAACCCTAACCAGGAAATAAAATAATGTGCTGAAGCTGACCAGACTAAGGACGCTAGCAAGGTGAATATCTGGCAAGCAGATTCTTTTCCCTATTTTCCTCTCTAAAAACTAAGGTGCGTCATATACTCATACACTTATACTGGTAAGTGCCAGACAAGGAGGCAAGAGATCATCTAATCATCCCTTAAGCAGGAAAGCAAAGTAGTCATTCTCCGGCAGACAAAAATTAACAAATTGAGAAACGTCTATCAAACGCACTCTGGACTAGCATGGTAGACTGAGCTTCAGTAGGATCACAGGACTAAAACATTTGTCCAAGACTGTAGACATTCCACAGCCCTGTAATTGGGCTGGGAGCTCCAGATTTCATAATTTAAAGAACCAAAGAGCACCAACTTGGAAAAACTACCCTTTATCCTCAAAGTACACCAAGCCTAAACTCTGATCCTAAACTCTATCGGTGAATCATGCTTCTGACTCTTTAATCAAACCCATTAAGAAATCTTAACCACACCCATCTAAGAATTTTCAAGAAAAAGTAAAGAGTGGAAAAATGAAGGAGAAAGGGAGGGAGAGGGAGGAAGAAAGGAAGGAAGGAAGGAAGGAAAAGGGAGAAGGAGAGGGAGGAGAAGGGAAAGGAAAAGGAGAAAGAGAAAGAGGAGGAGGAGAAGGAGAAGAAGATGGAGAAGGAAGAGAAGGGGAAGGGGGAGATTTAGGTTACGTTTGCACAATACAGCCAGGAACCAAATTTTATACAAAAATCAAAGCAAACCACTCTATGACCTAAGGTGCCAGTCCATCTGCAGCATGCTTGCAAGAGGAAGTTCTGGATTTGCAGTCATTAAGCCATGGCTTATAGTTTAACAACTGCTGCTAACAAAACTCCTCCCAAAAGACTTTGTCGGTTGCTCTCTGCTGAGATTGTTTGCAAAACATGGAGGACCTAGATAGACCATCTAATCAGCACTGTGTTCATCGCCAAAGCCAGAAGAGCAAATAGACAGAGAATCCCCAACCAACTACATTCCCACTAGACACAACCAACATTACACCCTCAATGAACTTAATTTTCTGACTTTACTGTTATTTTCTATATTTTCTTTTATGTACACTGAGAGCATCTGCACCAAAGACAAATTCCTTGTGTGTCCAACCACGCTTGGCCAATAAAAATAATTATGTTCTATTCTATTTTTTTAATTATTCCAGAATAACATACCAAATATTCTACTTGACCAACAAACCTGATAGATCTTTCAAGAAATTAAGTTACAGACAGTTGTAATTAGGGTGATATACAAAGTCCAGTCAATGTATTTTGAAGGCTCCCTGAAAACTGGACAGAAAGAACTGAATCATTTAGCATTTAGACTTATATACCGCTTCATAGTGCTTTTACAGCCCTCTCTAAGCAGTTTACAGAATCAGCATATTGCCCCTAACAATCTGGGTCCTCATTTTACCCACCTTGGAACTTATGGTCTTCATAAACATAAAGGGTTGACCAATTGCTACCCAGCAAAGCCGAAAACCAGAAAAGGAACAAGGCAGGTGAAATCCTGAACAGCAATCATCCCATAACATCAGCATTCATGGTGTACCTTACTTGCAAATCTTAAATGCATTACCTGACTAATTGCAGCATTAATGAAGCTGTTGCATGTACCCATAGTTAATAAATAGATGCAGCTGCTTTCCGCTGTTGTTGTTAAAGCACTCATAAATAAGCACTTTTGGCAAGCAGCCATCCTAATACACAGAGAGGAATTGATAAACCTTCCCAATGTTGTTAGGAGAAGGGAATGTTGGCAGTCTTTCAGATGACCAGGTCAAAACAGGTATGCTGTTTTATGAGTTACGAATGCAAGAGGTAGCCAACTAGCCACTGATTAAAAACTATAAGTAACTGCAACAGGCTTTCTTGTAAGAAATATAGTTTACTTTTCTTCTTGCACAAATATTTATTTAAATAAACCGTCACTTTTACTCTATGTCACAAACTCTTTCACTATTAACCAATATAACAAACCATCTTCAATACTATAATACAATTACATGTAACTACTCCATAACTTCCACAACTACTACAATTGCCACAACTATTACAACTACCACACCCATGCAAGGGTGTATCTTTCCTTTATATAGTTCCCAACCAATCAGGTTGCAACACAATTAGTAAACCTATGATTACACACTAAGTATTGCTTACATCATCCATTACCATGGTTACAGACCATTTTCCTGCATTGTAATATTATCTGAGGATGTACTAACTCCTGACATGCTGATGTATTTAGAACCCTCAAGTCTACCAGTTCCCCCACCTGATCAGTCTACACATGACTAGATAATAAAATCCCATGTTTAGAAACTTCATCTATCTTCATTGGACTCTTTCGAAGCAAACTGGCAAAGAAGGGTTGGACAGGGAGCCATTGGAATGGCCTGAAGAAGCTTCCTGGACAAGAAGTGAAAGGTCTTCAAAGAAAAAACCGAAAGCCAATTGCCTCTTGAAAAAGAAGGAAAAACACCTTTGGGACAGTCCTGGAGAAGACCTCGAGAAACATATGGGAAACCTGGTTAAATGAGAGAAAGAGATTCATACTGGCTATCCTACACTCTTAATTCTGATGTATAAAAGAGAAGGAAGGGAAAATCCAGGCGAATCTACGGATTAACAGAGATGGAAGGGACCTAGGAGGTCTTCCAGTCCAGTGTTTCCCAACCTTGGCAACTTGAAGATATTTGGACTTCAACTCCCAGAATTCCCCAGCCAGCGAATGCTGGCTGGGGAATTCTGGGAGTTGAAGTCCAGATATCTTCAAGTTGCCAAGGTTGGCAAACACTGTTCTAGTCCAGTGGTTCTCAAACTTTCTAATACCGTGACCCCTTAATACAATTCCTCATGTTGTGGTGACCCCGAACCATAAGTCTAGTGCCAATTCTCCCAGCAGAGCTTTAAGCTGATTGGCAGGAAGGTCAGAGGGACACCCCCACTGTAAACGCCCGATTGGTCAGATTGTAAAAATATGTTCCAAGGCGCCAGAATAGAAGCTTTAGTTCCTAACACCCTGGGAAATTTGTATTTTCCCATGGTCTTAGGCGACCCCTATGAAATGGTCATTCGACCTCCAAAGAGGTCCCGACACCCAGGTTGAGAATTTCTGTTGTAGTCCAAGCCCTCCACCCAAGCAGAAGACCCTACACCAGTGATGGTGAACCTATGGCACGGGTACCACAGGTGGCACGCGGAGCCATATCATCTAGCACATGAACCATTGCCCTAGCTCAGCTCCAACATGCAGGTGTGTGCTGGCCAGCTGTTTTTTGGCTCACACAGAGGCTCTGGTAGGGTGTTTTTGGCTTCCAGAGAGCCTCTGGGGCAGATGGGGGGGTGTTTTTACCCTCCAGGAAAGTCTTTGGAGCCTGGGGAGGGTGAAACATGAGCCTACTGGCCAATTAGAAGTTGGGAAACAAGATTTTTCTGGCCTTCAGACGGCCTCCGGGCGGGGGGAGCTGTTTTTATGGGTGTGGGCACTTGCACAGGTGCGATAGTGCACACGGATGCTCTTTCGACACCCGAGGGAAAAAAGGTTTGCCATCACTGCCCTACACCATTTCTGACATGGTTGGAAGATTCTAGCGATGAAGTTCCCACAACTTCCAAAGGCAACTTAGAATAGAATAGAATAGAATTTTTTTATTGGCCAAGTGTGATTGGACACACAAGGAATTTGTCTTGGTGCATATGCTCTCAGCGTACATAAAAGAAAAAGATACATTTGTCAAGAATCATGTGGTACAACACGTAATGATTGTCATAGGGGTCAAATAAACAATCAATATTAATAATGTGGAGGATTTCTGTCCCCGACCAATGAGGATAAATCAGTTTCTGGAAGCTTATGAAAAGGGAGCTGTAAATAAAATAGATGTAGTTGCTGATGATAAGGGGCAAACTAATAATGAAAATAATGTTCTTCGGGTAATGTACACAAATGCTCGAAGCTTGAGCAACAAGCTCTGTGAGTTAATGGCCATAATATCTAGAGATAATTTGGATCTGTTTGCCATAACTGAGACATGGTTTAGGGATTCTAATGAATGGGAAATATCCATACCAGGATATACACTGTATAGGAAGGATAGAATAGAGAGAAGGGGAGGTGGAGTAGCCATTTATGTTAAAGAAAGTCTAAAAACAATACTAATTCAAAATACATGTAAAGATCTGGAGACCCTCTGGATTTGCATGCAAAATAAAGACGGTTCTGTCATTAGAATTGGGGTGATCTATAGGCCTCCAGGGCAATCTGAGGAACATGACAACAAGATGGTGGATGAGATTACCCTAATGGCAGTAAAGGGAGATATTGTGGTTATGGGTGATTTCAACATGCCTGATGTTGACTGGAATATCCCCAGTGCCCTTACATGCAAAAGTAAGAATATAGTAGAGGCCTTTACAGGAGCAGCTATGGCACAGCTAGTTAAGACACCAACTAGAGGGGAGAATATTCTAGATTTAGTCTTTACCAATGGGAATCGGGTTTCAGAGGTCAAGGTGGGAGAAAATTTAGGTTGCAGTGACCATCTATGTTTGTGGTTTGATGTAAAAACTGATGGTGAGCAATCCTATACTGCAACCAAAGTATTGGATTTCAGAAAAACAAATTTTAATGCAATGGGGGAATATTTATATAATGAATTAAAGGGGAGGGATAAAATGGCAGGAGCAAGCACCCAGTGGACTGTATTAAAAAAGGCCATCTTAAAAGCCACAAGACTTTATGTAAAGCAAGTAACTAAAGGTAAAAGGAAGAAGAAACCGCTATGGTTTAGCAATGATGTAAGGGCTATAGTCAATGAAAAAAAGGCTGCCTATAGGAGGTATAAAGAGTCTGGAAGTATAGCTGATAGAGAGGTGTATAAAATGAGACAGAAGGAGGCGAAACAGATAATATATGCTGCTAAAGCCTCAAAAGAGGAAGAAATAGCAAAATCTGTAAAGAAGGGGGATAAAACCTTCTTCAGATATATTAGTGATAGGAAGAAGAAAAACTGCAGCATCACAAAGCTTAGTACCGGGAATAATACATACATTGATGGGAATAAGGAGATCGCTGACCATTTCAATAGCTACTTCTGTTCAGTTTTCTCAAAAGACACCTTACAAAATAATAATAATACTATAGAGGGATATAGCATTGCTTCCAGCTGTATGGATTCAGCTCCAGTGATCTTAGAAGCCGATGTCTTAGAAGAACTTGAAAGATTAAAGATAAATAAGGCAATGGGTCCAGATGGCATCCACCCCAGAGTTCTTAAAGAACTCAGATCTATCATTGCTACCCCCCTGACTGATTTGTTTAACAAATCCCTGTTAACAGGAGATGTTCCTGAGGATTGGAGAATGGCCAGTGTTGTGCCTATCCACAAGAAGGGCAGTAGAGAAGAAGCTGGTAACTACAGGCCAGTTAGCTTGACATCAGTTGTAGTTAAAATGATGGAGACTCTACTCAAAAAGAGGATAAATCAGCATCTAAAAAACAATAACTTATTGGACCCAAATCAGCATGGCTTTACTGAAGGCAAATCGTGTCAGACTAATCTCATTGAGTTCTTTGACTATGTCACAAAGGTGTTGGATCAAGGTGGTGCCGTGGATATTGCCTATCTGGACTTCAGCAAAGCCTTTGATACGGTTCCACATAAAGAGCTGATAGATAAATTAGTGAAGATTGGACTTAATCCCCGGATAGTTCAGTGGATTTCAAGCTGGCTGAAGCATAGACATCAGAGAGTTATTGTTAATGGCGAGTATTCTGAGCAGAGTCAGGTTACAAGCGGTGTGCCACAAGGGTCTGTTCTGGGTCCTATTCTTTTTAATATGTTTGTGAGTGACATAGGGGAAGGTTTGGTAGGGAAGGTTTGCCTATTTGCCGATGACTCTAAAGTGTGCAATAGGGTTGATATTCCTGGAGGGGTCTGTAATATGGTAAATGATTTAGCGTTACTAGATAAATGGTCAAAGCAATGGAAACTGCAGTTTAATGTTTCCAAATGTAAAATAATGCACTTGGGGAAAAGGAATCCTAAATCTGAGTATTGCATTGGCAGTTCTGTGTTAGCAAAAACTTCAGAAGAGAAGGATTTAGGGGTAGTGATTTCTGACAGTCTCAAAATGGGTGAACAGTGTGGTCGGGCGGTAGGAAAGGCAAGTAGGATGCTTGGCTGCATAGCTAGGGGTATAACAAGCAGGAAGAGGGAGATTGTGATCCCCTTATATAGAGCGCTGGTGAGACCACATTTGGAGTACTGTGTTCAGTTCTGGAGACCTCACCTACAAAAAGATATTGACAAAATTGAACGGGTCCAAAGACGGGCTACAAGAATGGTGGAAGGTCTTAAGTATAAAACGTATCAGGAAAGACTGAATGAACTCAATCTGTATAGTCTGGAAGACAGAAGGAAAAGGGGGGACATGATCGAAACATTTAAATATGTTAAAGGGTTAAATAGGGTTCAGGAGGGAAGTGTTTTTAACAGGAAAGTGAACACAAGAACAAGGGGACACAATCTGAAGTTAGTTGGGGGGAAGATCAAAGGCAACATGAGAAAATATTATTTTACTGAAAGAGTAGTAGATCCTTGGAACAAACTTCCAGCAGACGTGGTTGGGAAATCCACAGTAACTGAATTTAAACATGCCTGGGATAAACATATATCTATCCTAAGATAAAATACAGGAAATAGTAAAAGGGCAGACTAGATGGACCAAGAGGTCTTTTTCTGCCGTCAGTCTTCTATGTTTCTATGTTTCTAATAAAAATCTTGGGATACAAGCAACAAGTTACAGTCATGTTCTTCAAAGTATAGTCATGAACTTCTGTTCCATGGATGGATTGCTCTCACTGTCAGAAATATTTTTTTATTTCCAGGTTAAATCTCTCCTTGTTCCGTTTCCATCCATGATTCTTCTCTGGCATGAAGAAGAATCAGTGGCAGCCCCTCAAATATTGGAAGACTGCTCTCATGTCTCCCCTGGTCCTTCTCTTCACAATATCTTAAGGAATAGAATTCTAGCCATACAACAATCTACCTACCTTGGAAGGTGGACAGGTGGTGGCAACATTAGCCTTCTCCATGTTTTGGTGTACACGGCGAAGAAAGGAAACCACTGAACATTGGATTTTCTGTTCCATCGGGAACAACTACCCAATTCAGGAAAGGGTAGTGCATTGTTGCTGCATTCTAGTGTGTTTGCTCTGGAAGGAAAGAACATAAAGATCACGATATATAGCTTGCCTAAAGAATATATAAGCTAGTGCAAATTAAAGCAATGGGTGGCAACTAAACAAGGAGAGAAGCAACTTAGTACTGAGGATAAATTTTCTGATAGTTGGAACAATTAATCAGTGGAACGGCCTGCCTCCAGGAGTTGTGAATGCCCCAACACTGGAAGTTTTTAAGAAGGTGAGATCATCCAAGGGCATGGGGTGAGGTATCATCAGTAAGCTGATGATACCCAGCTGTACATCTCCACCCCATGTCCAGTCAGTGAAGCAGTGAAAGTGATGTGCTGGTGCCTGGAGGCTGTTGGGGTCTGGATGACTGTCAACAGGCTCAAACTCAACCCTGACAAGATGGAGTGGCTGTGGGTTTTGCCTCCCAAGGACAATTCCATCTGTCCGTCCATCACCCTGGGGGTGGAATTATTGACCCCCTCAGAGAGGGTCCGTAACTTGGGCGTCCTCCTCGATCCACAGCTAACATTAGAGCACCATCTTTCAGCTGTGGTGAGGGGGGCGTTTGCCCAGGTTCACCTGGTGCACCAATTGCGGCCCTATCTGGACCAGGAGTCACTGCTCATAGTCATTAATGCCCTCATCACCTCAAGGTTTGACTACTGCAATGCTCTCTACATGGGGCTACCTTTGAAAAGTGTTCGGAAACTTCAGATCATGCAGAATGTGGCCGCGAGAGCAATCATGGGCCTACCCCGATATGCCCATGTCTCATCAACACTCCACAGTCTGCACTGGCTGCCAATCAATTTCCAGTCACAATTCAAAGTGTTGGTTATAAAGCCCTTCATGGCATCGGACCAGAATACCTCCAAGACCACCTTCTGCCACATGAATCCCAGCGACCGATTAGGTCCCACAGAGTTGGCTTTCTCTGGGTCCCGTCGACCAAACAATGTCGTCTGGCAGGACCCAGGGGAAGAGCCTTCTCTGTGGCGGCCCCGGCCCTCTGGATCAACTCCCCCCAGAGATTAGGATTGCCCCCACCCTCCTCGCCTTTCAGAAGTTATTAAAAACTCATCTTTGCCACCAGGCATGGGGAACTTAACACACACCCCAATTGTCAAGGTTGGTGTATGGTTTGATTGGATTGTGTGATTATTTTATTATAAGGGTTTTAAATTGTATTTTTTTAAAATTGGATTTGTACACTGTTTATGTTGTTGTGAGCCGGCCTGAGTCTTCGGAGAGGGGCGGCATACAAATCTAATAAAAAACATAAAAACAAAACAACCCAAGATGTTGGACAGCCGTTTGCTTAAAATAGTGTAGCTCAACTAACCAAGGCTTTGACCTAACTCACCTGGCCCCATTCATGTATCCTGAGGAGCCCAAATGCGAGCTTGAACAAGTTAGCTTGACCTGGAAAGCCAATCTTTCATACACAATGCCTCAAGACCGTAGAAGGGGGTGGTGGTGGTAAAATGTAATAAATGGATTAATCCGGGTCATTAAGTATAAATTCCCCACACCTCATGGGGAGAAGCTGTGGCTCATTTCCCAAATCATCATTTTCTTGGCTATTTACCCCCCCCCCACCCCAATTTCAGCCAACTTCCCAGCCCTCCCCCTCCCTGTTCCCCCCCCTTCCCCATCCCAATTTGAAGGACTGGAGCCCGGCGTGGGAAAGGTACCTTGGGGCTTTTCACAAATCCAGTAGGCCCTTGAACCAAAACCAATTAGAATGCCCCAAGGCTCTGCCATTCAGGGCTGGCCCTCCTTTTCAAATGGCTGCCATCTGAAGACCTGTGAAGGACCCCAGATATGAATGGGGGGGACTTGGTAAAGTGGTGCTTAAGCCAGGCCCAAGGTGAAAGGAGCGCAGCTTCTATAGGAACAGCGGCTTTGGTTTCTAAGAGACCAACTGACCAAGAGGTTGATGAGAGAGAGAGAGAGAGAGAGAGAGAAATAAAAAAGAAACTCTCACTTACTATTCTGTCTGATTTGTAGAGACCAAAATCCTCCCGTCTGGGAGGGTGAGCAATCCAAGCCATGTTTATAATTCCTTCAGCTTTGTTTTTCTTTCTTTCTTTCTTTCTTTCTTTCTTTCTTCCTTTCTTTCTCTCTCTCTTTTTTCTTTCTTTCTTTCATTCCTTTCTTTCTCTCTCTCTCTGTCTTTCTCTTTCTTTCTTTCTTTCTTTTTCTTTCTTTTCTTTCTTTCTTTCTCTCTCTCATAGAGATTATTATTTTGGGAAGTGGTAGTTTCTTTCTTTCTCTTTCTCTCTCTCTTTTTTCTTTCTTTCATTCCTTTCTTTTTCTCTCTCTGTCTTTCTCTTTCTTTATTTCTCTCTTTCTTCCTTTCTCTTTCTTTCCTTCCTTCCTTTCTTTCTCTCTTTCTTTTTTTCTCTCTGTCTTTCTCTTTCTTTCTTTCTCTCTCTTTCTTTCTTTTCTTTCTTGCACCCTAAAGCTCTTTATTATAACAATTACCAAGGATCGGGATGGAAATTTCCCACCATTTTTATTCAAGAAGCACAGAGACATGCAAAACTCCCTAAAGTGTAAATTAAGTTAAAGCTATTTCATTTAAAGTAGCAAAGAAATCTGCAAACCCCTAGAAAATACATAAATTCACAAAGGAGTCTACAAATATGATAGAAGACCACCTAGTCGGTGTTATCTTCTCACTTCCTGGGCTCCTGTGCAATCCAGCCACCAACGGTTCGTCCATTCTTAACTGCACACCTATTATATATTTGTTTTCTGTTCAGGCCTTGTTAGGGATTAAATCCTGCTTCCTAGATTCCTAAAAAAAAAATTGAGTTTCACTGATGGATCAACAAGAATATGGAGTTTGCCAGAGGAGGAAAAAAAACTTGTAATCAAGTTTTGACTATGGTGGAAAAATGAAGGAAAAGTTGAAATCCAAGAATGACTAATAGCTACTTTTATGATATTATGAAGATTCAAAGCGATGAGTCAGTCAAGCCACCTTGAAATCAAATATCTGAATATGCGCATAATTCTAACTCACAAAGTATTCTCTGCCCAAAGTGATCTTAACCACAGTTTACTGAATAAACCACAACTGGCTGAGCTAAGTTTAAACATACAAAATGGTAAACTAATCCAAGCAAATCACATTGTGGCTTGGTACGATGGGTACATAGCCTCTTGCCCACAGGTTCAAGTCCCATCACATAAATGTTTGTCCATTGCAAGATGTTACTACTCTTCATCAGCAAATGGAGAGGGGTAATAATGCCCCGCATATTACATAGATATTCAAACAATAAATTAATGGAGCTAGTTAGCCAAACACATGCACACACTTTGTAAACAACTGCTATGACCACTCACCTGAGAAGCGATGCATAAAATATTTATATAATATTCATATGAAGGGAGCAAAACAAATTCTGATCACTTCAACTGCAACTTTTTAACATTGATGATGTGACTCTAATTTGATGTAACTCAGAATTTATTTCATTCATATTTACCAGACTCTAAAACATTTCTAACTAAATTAACTAAATTCACCGGTTCCACTAAAATATATCTGCACCGCTACTACCCTGTTTCCCCGATAGTAAGACACCCCCGATTGTAAGACGTATCAGGGGTTTCAGGGGGGTCGGCTAATATAAGCCGTACCCCGAAAGTAAGACATATGTCTTACTTTCAGGGAAACACGGGGGTATTGCCGGGGGGGAGCCCGATGACGTCGCTTCCAAGCTCCCCGCGCGCCCCTCGCCTTCGCCTCGCCGCGGCGCCACCGCCTCTTCCCCTGCCGAGGCTCGGCTGCAAGCGGCCAGCGAGGCCGACCGGCTCCGAGGCGAGCGGCCAGAGCTGCGCCCTCCTTCGCCCGCCTCCTTTCCGGCAGGCAGGTGGGGCTGCCCAACTGCGCAGAGCGGCTCCTCCCCTCCAGACTCATGCTTCCCCGACATGCGTCTGCGGCTCCACGCGTGCACGCCGCTTGGAGCCCTGAGGTTGAACTTGGAAAAGGGCTCACGAGGCTCCTGTCCCGCGGCTGCCCTTCTGGACTCTGGGGAGATGCCTTCGGGAACGCGACCCTTTCAATTTTTTTCCAATGTAAGACATACCCCGAAAGTAAGACGTAGTGGGGCTTTGGGGGGTAAAAAGAAAGTAAGACACTGTCTTACTTTCGGGGAAACACGGTAATACAGTAAACTTCTTTTTGTAAAGAAAATTGGAGCAGTCACGCACATTCAAACCAGAGGAAATTTTCTTAAGAAAAATATATATATATACATTGCTCAAAAAATAAAGGGACCACTCAAATGACACATCCTAGATCTGAATGAATGAAATATTCTCATTGAATTCTTTGTTCCGTACAAAGTTGAATGTGCACAACAGCATGTGAAATTGATTGTCAATCAGTGTTGCTTCCTAAGTGGACAGTTTGATTTCACAGAGTTTGATTTACTTGGAGTTGTATTGTGTTTGTTTAAGTGTTCCCTTTATTGTTTGGAGCAGTGTATATATTCCCATATATAGATATATAGAGATAGGTAGGTAGGTAGGTAGGTAGGTAGGTAGGTAGATAGATAGATAGATAGATAGATAGATAGATAGATAGATAGATAGATAGATAGATAGATAGATAGATAGATAGATAGATAAAGGTGGATGTGGACAAAGACATAGACATATATGTGTGTGTGACATATTTTTGCTGATAATGAAAAGGAAAGGAGTCTAGTATAGATCTATTTTGAACTTATTCTGCTCTCATCAGTTAGCCATACCCTTGCTGAGATTTGAACCTGCAGAGTCTGCCTTGTAAGAGTCTGCCTTGGCTTTAACCTCTAGACCACAGGCTCTCCTTCTCTCAATACTGTATATATATTGTTCATATATAGTTCTTGTCTCTTTCAAATAATCCCTTAACACACTATGCAAAACCAGCTAGCTTACTTCATTCATTGAGTGGTTAAGCAAGAGAGATTTTTGAAAGTTTTGTAAAATAATATGGTGCATATTGGTCAATTGGACACAGCAAGGTAAAGCTATAAAATCCTGGGCATATCCTCTAGTAATTAACAAAACTTCTTAATTTGAAGTCAATTTCTTTCAAGAGTATCAGACTTCCTACTTTCAACTACATTTTTCAAAATCAAGATGTCTGATTTGAGTTCAGAATTCCAGGTACAGGTTAGCTGGCAGCAAAGAGATACCCAAAGTCATTTTCGGCTGTCTTCTAGTGGTTATCCAGATATTTGCAATCCAGATCTGACAGCTGGGGTAACATGAAAAATCTACCGCAAGATCATGATGCCAGAATTTTTGGATTGTACCCCGAATGCCAAGCTTTTGCAAGCCCCGGGAGTTGCATCTTAACATCACAATGCATGTGCCATCTGTTAATAATAATAACAAGAACAACAGAGTTGAAGGGACCTTGGAGGTCTTCTAGTCCAACCCCCTGCCAAGGCAGGAAACCCTACACTACTTCAACTATGGTTGCTGCTTGCCCCTTTCTTCTTGCAGGGATCTATGACAGATGATGCCTGTCATAGGAACACCAAGGGGGGGCTGCTGCCTGGATGGGGGGAATTCAGGTGGTAGCAAAAATGGAACTCCACCCCAGAGTACCCAATTTGCACCAAAAGATGTTGGAAGAAAATGCAGGGCGTTTTCTTTGGGCAGCCTCTGCGTTCTTCCCGAAAGTGTTAAAAACCCCAAAGCTGGCGATTCTGCTACAAACAAAACTGTCTAGGAAAAGTATAAGGAGATAAGATCTGAGATGAATTCTATGTGATCTGGTTTTCTGCCTTCCCCTCCTTTCCGAATGGCTATAGGATTTTCTAGAACAGAGGACTTCATAGCTGGCTGGAGAATTCTGGGAGTTGAAATTCACAAGTCTTAAAGTTGCCAAGTTTGGGGACCTCTGCTCTAGAAAATAAAATGAATAATGCTTGAACCTAATGTTTTGCCAGAAACCTTTATTTTGTTTGATAGTCTGCAGGAAGGAGGGTTAGGACTGTTATGTGGAATGGAGCATTTTGGAATGTTGACTTAGGCTGTGAAAGTAGCAAGGAACCCTTTAGATTGTTGCCTTTGAGTAAAGTGATTATTTTGTGAGTGGCCATTTTAATCATGAAGGCACCTTTATCACAATGTGCTTTCAAAATTCAAAGTGAAATGTTTCTATCATTTCACTGTTCCATAGCTGCACACTTCTAGGATGTGGATGAATTGGATGACTTTCTTGTTTTGAGTCCATTGATATGAAACATAGAAACATAGAAGTTGTTTCTATGTTTCATATCAATGGACTCAAAACAAGAAAGTCATATGGGTATTGTTTTGAGGTTCTTGGAAAATCCTTGGCCAAGTCACATGATTGTCAAGCCACTCCCACCTGGTCACGTGACCATCAGTCCACACCCACAAAACAAGCCACGCCCACAGTGTGGTAGTAAAAAATTTGGTAGCCCTTCACTGAGGAACTACTATCTGCTGCCTTCAACAATCAAATCAGTGTGTGCAACCATCGACAGGAGAAGCTGGAAAGGAATTCTCAAACATCCCGACAACCTAGTCAAAAAGAGAAGCTGGTTTCCCAGGAGAATAAAACTCTGAAGGAATCGAGGGCATGCCACCCAAGAGTCGAAGCACAACTTTGCAATAATCAGCCGCTCTGGTTTCAGTGATTGCGCCAGGCAGCTGCTGTGATTTCCTGGACCCGAGAGTTGTCACAAATGCTAGTTTTGCAAAGGATAACTCTCTTTGGAAATCCGCTTCCTAGTCTCCAAGCCGCTAACTGAACTGTCTTCCTTTCAAGGGCTCTGACATCCAATCTGGTTTAAATATTTTTTTTAAAAAAAATATCCCTATAAGCAGAGACCACAGCTGGGGTCTTAAAGGTGACTGTCAGTGGATAGCAGCTGGGCACCCCACTTAGCCGGCTGCAATCCTCCCAGTTCTGCTGAGATATACTGTGCTTCTGTTTAAATTATAGTAATTATTTGTACATTTGCATATGTACATGCACATTTATGCCAATCTCTCCTTGCCTCGTTGGCAATGCCTCTACTTCTCTCCCTCCCTCTCCCCCTCCCTTTCTCTCTCTCTCTCTCTTTTACCCCCCCCCCTTGCACAGTAAATGGCTAACATAACTCATGCTGCTGTTGAGAACTGGAGGGGTGGGGGGCAAAAGAAGAGAGAAAAGAGATGGTGGAAAAGCAGCAGGCAGGAAAAAAAAGAACTTCGATTGTCCTCAGAGAAGCCCAGGTGTTTTAAACATTCAATATTTTGTCAAGTCTGCTCATTTTGACACTGATTTTTTTTTTTGAAAAGGGAGACTTTGAGATGGTCCAAATCACAAATGCATTCAATGCTTAATCATAATTATCTCCCCCCCCTCCCTTTTCTGGATAGCGCCCAATACGAATACAGTGGCTTTGCAATTTTAAAAAGTGCCAAATTAAGAACTTGAAAATCTCTGCTGGTTTGATTCAACTTAGACCATGATTCATAGCTCAGTCACATGGATTACAGATGCTGGGAAGGAAGGAAGGAAGGAAGAAAGATGGGGAGGGAGGGAGGGAAGGGAGGGAGGAAGGGAGGGAGGGAGGAAGGAAGGAAAGAAAGAAGGAAGGAAGGAAGGAAGGAAGGAAGGAAGGAAGGAAGGAAGGAAGGAAGGAAGGAAGGAAGGAAGGAACCTTTTTCACTTCTGTCTCATTGCCCTGGATACGTTTTTAGGAGGCATAGAAAGAATAACAGGGGATGCTATAAAGATATATTCCTTTCTATTTTTCCATCAGAAGGCTCAAAAGTGAATGGTACATTCTTTGTCTTTCCCAAGATTATATGTTACAAAAACTGAATTAAAGTTCCCCCCAAAATGTACTTTTTCATATTCCGGTACTACATGTAGATTTCAGCAAACGGGAGAATTTCCTGTTCAGCGATATCATCTAAATGATAATACCAGCTCTGATGCTCTTTAACATTTTAAGTCACATTACTCTTCCGAGAGTACAACATAAAGAAAAAACCCCTGGAAAGCAGTTCTAGGAAGCATACAGAAGGAAAACCTAGTAAGTATACATTTGCAGCCATTGATCACAGAACTCAACAAATAAAATCACCAACCTCCTATTTCAGGAAGATCTTGGATTGTATGATTATCAGACATTTATGAACAATTGAGTAGAAAAAGATGAGCTCAAACGCAGAAGAAAATGGTACGGAATCCTAAAACTGCTCCTATTGGAAATCCTTCAATGTTAGCATGTCAAATCATCCCTAGAACCTAGAAATAGCTATCAGAAAATAAAATTTCCAGACAGCAATCAGGCCTTGAGAAAGAGATCCCAAGATGCTAGGATATATGTCTATCCTGGCAAAAATCAGAATCGTACAGACAAGGGTTTTCCCTGGGACTCCCTCTCTCTGGAAACGAAGTGTCTGAAGAAGCCAACAAGTGTGTCTTTGAAGGAGCAAAATAGGAAGACTATTGATGCTTTTGAATGTTAGTGTTGGGAGAAGACTTCTGAGAGTTTCATAGACAGACAGGAAAACAAACAAGCGGATCATTGAAGAATTCAATCCAGAGTTCACAGTCAAGGCACAAAGAGCCAGGCTCACATGATCACACACTAGTGTACACAATGTCCTAGCTCTTTGGAGAAGTCAGTCATGCTGGGGAATGTAGAAGAAAATAGAAAAGGGCACCCATGGACCTTACATCCTCCTCTTAGACCGAGAGAAATCGATCTATCTGTGTGTTCACTCACAATAAACACCACCTTGATGGCATCCATTCAATCATTTCTGAGCCAAAAAGCCCTTCGCTTACATTATGTGCAGTGATGGGCTACCAAAAGTTTTACTACCACGCCGTGGGCGTGGCTTATGCATTTTGTTTCAACATCTTTCAGTGCAAATTGGGTGCTCTGGGGTGGAACTTCAAATTTTGCTACCGGAACTGCGGTCCTGACCATTCCGGTAGGAACCCATCACTGATTGTGTGTGTGTGTGTGTGTGTGTGTGTGTGTGTGTGTGTGTGTGTATCTATCTATCTATCTATCTATCCATCTATTTATCTATCTATCTTCTTATTATGTATGTATGTATGTATCTATCTATCTATCTATCTATCTATCTATCATCTATCTATCTATTTATTTATTTATCTATCTATCTTCTTACTATGTATGTATGTATGTATCTATCTATCTATCTATCTATCTATCTATCATTTATCTACAGTATCTATCTATCATTTATCTACAGTATCTATCCTATCTATCTATCTATCCATCTATCTTTCTATCTGTCTGTCTGTCTGTCTGTCTGTCTGTCTGTCTGTCTATCTATCTATTTGATTTCTATGCCACCCTTTTCCACAGACTCAAGGCAGCTCACAAAGGGAAATACAACAACATATGAGGAATCTAATATTAAAAATATACTCTGAAACCCCAATACATTAAAACCAACCATCCACATTCCATCAATCTTATCACACATTCTACATTCAATCGTCGGCCAGGGCTAGATGTTAAAAATTCAATGGCCCCAGGCCTGTCGAGAAAGGTAAGTTTTGAAAACCTTGCGAAAGGCCGGGAGGGTGGAGTCGGTACAAATCTCTGGGGGGAGTTATCCCAGAGATCTAGCTGTAGGTCACTCCATTTTGAAAGAAAACTTCTCTGAATATGTACAATGGAATTATGTCATTCCCCTCAGCTGGGAAGTTGAAAGGCAGGCTGCTTTGTCTAAATTTGGGTCATATCCATGGGCGAGAAAGCAACTCAGCACTGCTCGGTATCCGTATATGATGACTTCATGGAGGAATGGTACAGACATCGGTGACATGGCCTAGCCCCCTGATGACAAAACTATGTCCCACGTTCCACAGGTGGCACATGGAACCCTCTCTATGGACACGCGAGCCGTCATCCAGCTCAGCTCTATCACGCATGCGAGCCCATGCCTCCCACCGGCCACATGATTTTGGGGTTTCTGCTGCACATGCATTGGCTGCCGATCAGTTTCAGGTCACAAATTCAAAGTGTTGGTTATGACCTGTAGAGCCCTACATGGCATTGGACCAGAGTACCTCTGGAACCGCCTGCTACCGCACGAATTCCAGCGACCGATAAGGTCCCACAGAGTTGGCCTTCTCTGGGTCCCGTCGACTAAACAATGTCATTTGGTGGGCCCTAGGGGAAGAGCCTTCCCTGTGGCGGCCCCGGCCCTCTGGAATCAACTCCCCCCGGAGATTAGAACTGCCCCCACCCTCCTTGTCTTTCGTAAACTACTCAAGACCCACCTATACCGCCAGGCATGGGGGAGTTGAGACACCTTTCCCCCAGGCTCTTTATATTTTATGTTTGGTATGTATGTGTTGTTTGCTTTTTAAATATGATAGGGTTTTATATGCTTCTTTTTTAACATTAGATTTGTTTTGCTATAATATTGTTTTTTGTTATTGTTGTGAGCCGCCCCGAGTCTTCGGAGAGGGGCGGCATACAAATCTAACAAATAAGAATAAGGAGTGTATCCCTAGGCTGCAGAGGCTTTCTTTGAGCCTCCAGGAAGGCTCTCCCCCAGGCTCTGGAGGCCCCCCAGAAGACAAAAATGGTTCCGCTGGAGACTGGAAACAGGCCTGTTTTCAGACTTCAGGAACTTCCAAGAGGCCTGTTTTTCACCCACTCTAGCATTTGGAGGCTTTTGTCAAGCCTCCGGGAGGGCAAAAAAAGCCTTCCTTGGAGTCCTCGGAGAGGGGTGGCATACAAATCTAATAAATTATTATTAAATGATTATTCCCCTGGCTCTGGAGAGCCTGCAGAAGCTAGAAATGGGCCCATTTTTGGACTTCTGAAACTTCCAGGAGACCTGTTTTTCACCCTCCCTAGGCTCTGGAGGCTTTCCTTAAGCCTCTGGAAGGGTGAAAGCAGGCTTCCCTAGGCTCCAGAGGACCTCCGGAAGCCAGAAATGGACCCAATTTTAGACCAGGAACTTTCAGGAGGTCTGTTTTTTGTCCTCCCCAAACCCTGGAGGCTTTTCTGAAGCCTCCGAGAGAGTGAAAACAGCCTTCCCCGGGATCCAGAGGCCCTCCGGAAGCCACACCAGCATGTACAGGGGGCACACACATTGCATTAAGGGTGCTGGCATGTACGCATGCACACTCTTGGCACATAATGAGAAAAGGGTTAGCCATCACTGGTCTAGCCAATCTCACGAAATAGCAAGAGCACTTATAGCATTTAGACTTGTATACCGCTTCACAGCCCTCTCTAAACAGTTTACATAGTCAGCATATCACCCCAAACAATCCAGATGGGAGGCTGAGTCAACCTGGAGCCTGGTGAGAGTTGAACTGGTGAACTACAGCCAGAAGCAGCTTGCAGTGCTGCACTCTAACCACTGCGCCCCCAAGGCTAGCATTGCACAACAACCACAAAAGGCCTGTAAATTCAGTGGTTGAAGACCTTCCATGGCATGGACAGAAGACCTCACTTCTCTACATTGCTTGCCACAAAGAAGGACAGCTCACGAATGTTGGCAAATATAGACATTCCAGGAGAACATTGCAGAACCAATGCAGAACACAGCTGCACGAGCGGTCATGGTATTGCCCAGACATGCCCATGTTTCTCCAGCACTCCACGGACTGCATTGGCTGCCAATTGGTTTTCGGATGCAATTCAAAGGGTTGGGTATAACCTACAAAGCCCTACATGGCATCGAGCCAGAATACATCTGAGACCGCCTTCTTCCGCATGAGTCCCAGAGACCAGTCAGGTCCCATAGAGTCGGCCTTCTCCAGGTCCTGTCAACTAGACAATGTTGCTTGGCGGAGCCTAAGGGAAGAGCCTTCTCTGTGGGGGCCCCAGCCCTCTGGAATCAGCTCCCCCCCGAGATTTGAACTGCCCCCACCCTCCTCGCCTTCCACAAGAGTCTCAAGACTCATCTATGCTGCCACGCTTGAGGCCATTAGATTCTTGCCCCCTGGCCGACAAATGTGTTGTAAGTAAGTTGATTGAATGGGAATGACTGTCCTTTTATGATTTTGCAGTTTTTAGATTATCAATTCAAATGAATTGGATTTAGGACATTCTACATTTCTCCGTTGTACATTGTAACCCGCCTTGAGTCCTCAGAGAAGGAAGGCATAAAATTAACTAATTTATTTAATAAATAAATTTAATTTGTTTATTTATTTGTTCGATTTATTTATTTATTCGCCTTTTGTAATGCCGCCCTTCCCCTTATACTCAGGGTGGCTTACAACATGTTAGCAATAGCACTTTTTAAAAACAGAGCCAGCCTATTGCCCCCACAATCTGGGTCCTCATTTTACCCACCGCGGAAGAATGGAAGACTGAGTCAACCTTGAGCCGGTGATGAGATTTGAACCGCTGACCTAGCAGATCTAACAGTCAGCTCCAGTGGCCTGCAGTACTGCACTCTACCCTCTGCGCCACCTCGGCTCTTCATATAAATAAACATCTTTATATAAATCAATCAATCAATAATAAACCTGGGGCAGTCACTGGGACCAGAGATTTAGTCATCTGAGATTTTGGACTCATGCTGGAACCCATCCTTAGGGAGTTTCTCTCTCGCAGTGTGGGTGATACTCCAGCTAGCAACCTCGGCTAGAGAGAAGTTCCCAGGAAGATGGGCTCCAGCACGAATCCAAAAACCCCAGAAGACGAAGCTTTTGCTTCCCAGTGTCCGACCTAAATGGGACCATGCAAGGATAGCTCAGCTCACATATTAGATTAAGCCCTGGTTGGTTTGCCTGCCATTCATGGCTTCGATGATATTTGGCAGAGCTCACACAATATATACTGCTCAAAAAAATAAATAAATAAAGGGAACACAACACACTATAATTCCCAAGTAAATCAAACCTCTGTGAAATCAAACTGTCCTCTTAGGAAGCAACACTGATTGACAATCAATTGCATTTTGTTGTCAGCACATTCAACTTTGTACAGAACAAAGCATTCAGTGAGACTATTTCATTCATTCAGATCTAGGATGGGTTCTTTGAGTGTTCCCTTTAATTTTTTGAGCAGTGTATTAAACAGGTCAACCGTTGAACGCATGCAACCTACATAAAGACAGATGAACCTTGGTGGACATCATTCTAATTTTTTTATTATTATTATTATTATTATTATTATTATTATTATTATTATTATTATTATTAAATTAGATTTGGATGCCGCCCCTCTCCAAAGACTCGGGGCGGCTCACAACACAAGTACATCTATGGAGAGGGGCGGCATACAAATCCAATAAATAAATAAATGCAAATAGGCATGTAGCACAAATATAATAATTTAAAATACAATTTTAAAACCCTAGTATAATGCACAATCATTATACTATGATGTATCATGTACCCTGTGATCATGCTGCTGACTTCTGAAAGGAAGGGAGACCACTGGGAAATCCTACAGCTATAGCCCAGGTTGAGACATTGCTATTGTTACTGGGTGTTTTTTTTTTTAATCAATGACCAACTATTTGCCTGTAGCTATCATGGTGTCACAGGACTCAAGTTGCCTTGAACAAAGTCTTCTCAGAATCAGACAACTGATCTCTTCAAGGTTGATCCATTATGGAGCCATGAAGATGTGATCACACATATACAGGGTGCACACATACTGTCAACTTAATGCTTGTGTTAGGCACCTGCTCGTCATTCTTGAAGTGGGCTTTGATTGTTACAAAGGCCAAGGTGTATAAACACTCTGCCTTACTCCCCCTTGTTTGAAGCAGACTGAAAATACAGACAATATAGCGATGGACTAAGGCGCTGGGTTGAAGGTCAACTATCAGCTCTTGACTTAACGTACCGTTTCCCCACAAAGTAAGACATCCCCTGATAATAAGCCCAATCGGGCTTTTAAATGCAAGGCAATAAGGCCAAGCGCTTATTTCAGGGTTCAAAAAATATAGAAGACAGGGTCTTATTTTCGGGGAAACACGGTGCATACACATACATACATACATACATACATACATACATACATACATACATACTTATACTGTATACCCTGTTTTTCCCAAAATAAAACATGTCCTGATAATAAGCCCAATGTATGTATGTATGTATGTATGTATGTATGTATGTATGTATGTAAATGTATGTATGTATGTATGTATGTATGTATGTATGTATGTATGTATGTCAATAAGGCCAAGCGCTTATTTCAGGGTTCAAAAAAATATAAGACAGGGTCTTATTTTCGGGGAAGCACGGTACATACATACATACATTTACATACATACATACATACATACATACATACATACATACATGCATGCATACCCTATTTCCCCCAAAATAAGACATCTCCTGATAATGCCCAATCAGTTTTTTGAGAGCATGGCAACAAGGCCAAGCGCCCATTTCAGGGTTCAAAAATATATATAAAACAGGGACTTATTTGGGGGAAAACACCAGGTAAAAGGAAGCTCGCATTCTCCATCGAGCTGGAGACAGTGAACTATTAGTTGAAGCTTGGACCCTACAAGTTTTCCTAATGCCTTTGAAAAGCTAACATTGGAGCTAACTTCTACACAACCTCTGTGTCCCAGGTCTCCCCCTTAAAGATAAGAAGTTTAAATTCAAACAGCACTCAGCTGTTCCCTATTGGGGAGAAGGTAGGAAAACACCTGGACTTTGGGGAGAACTTCCTAGGGAGGCACCCGCAGAGGGACAGCATCTTCTAATATAGGAATATCAGCTGGACTTTTGAAAAAAATAAGAAAAATACTGGCGTGAATGGTCTTGGTGTCTTGATTTGAGATGGAGAGAGGGAGAGAGATGAGAGATGAAAGAGAGAGAGAGAAAGAGAAAGAGAGAGAGAGAGAGAGATGGAGAGATGAGAGAGAGATGTAGGTAGAGAGAGATGGAGAGAGAGAGATGAGAGAAAGAGAGATGCAGAAAGAGATGGAGAGAGAGAGAGATGGAGAGATGAGAAGGAGATGCAGAGAGAGTGAGAAACAGAGAGAGATAATGTGGCGAGAGAGATGGAGAGAGACGAGAGGAAAGAGAAAGAAAGAGAGATGGAGAAAGATGAGATAGAGTGATAAAGAGAGAAAGAGAGAGAATGGAGAGAGAGAGTAGGAGAGAGTGGGGGGAGAGAGTTGAATAGATTTTTGAATAGAAAGGAGGGAGAGAAAGAAGAGGAAAGGGGGGGCGGTGTAGGGGGGGGGAACCTGCCTTATTTGTCTCAAACAGAGAACTCCAACGTGCCCAAAGAGAGAAGCTAGGCCAAGCTAGCGTGGTTCTTTGCGTTACCATGGGAACCGAATGCAGATATCGCCCAATTGCTTTTTTATTTGCTAGACATTGTAATATATATTATGTTTCGACTGCGGGTGAGGTAAAGAAGACTTTGTGAACGTTAACCGTGGAGGCACCTCGGAGAAGGGGGCAATACGGGGGCAGGGAGGAGGAGGAGGAGGAGCGGGGGAAGGAGGGAAAGAAGAGAGGGAAGAAAAAGTCCCCGCCATTCAAACAGGTAGTTTGTATGCAGGCAGAGTCTCCCAATGTGAAGGTCTGCCTTGCAAAATCCCCGGCTGCTTTCTATTCAAAAAACGCCCCCCCCCCCGCCCACTCCTCCGTTTCTGCTTCACTTCACTCTGTGGGGAGACCCCCTGGCTGTACACAAAGCTGGCGGATCAAGTCCATGAAAAGTGATCAAATTATCAAGAACTTGACCTCACAGAGGGGCAGAATTTAAAGGGGGGAGGGGGAGGAGAGACGGGGAGAGGCAGAGGCAGGGGGGGCGTCTAGATTAATTTGCAAAGGAGCATTGTTGGAAAGGCTTCGGTCTACAAGCTAATCCCTCCTTAGTCACCCACTCCCACCGCTTGGAGATGTTCTCCAAACCTTCCTCTGCACCCACAAACACACACACACATTGTCCTTTTTACAAATTTTGTGAAGTCGGGTTTTTTTTTTTCAACTTTCCAAACTTCAGGTTCCAACCCACATTTATCACTTTTCACCCATGGGTTTTATTTGGCTTTCTTTCTTTCTTTCTTTCTTTCATTCATTCTTTCCTTTCTTTCTTTCCTTTCTTTCTTTCTTTCTTTCTTTCATTCATTCATTCTTTCTTCCTTTCTATCTATCTGTCTATCTGTCTATCTTCCTTCCTTCCTATCTATCTATCTATCTTTCTTTCTTTCTTTCTTACTATCTATCTATCTATCTATCTATCTATCTATCTATCTATCTATTTGTCTGTCTATCCATTTATCTTTCCTTCCTTCCTTCCTTCTTTCTTTCTTCCTATCTATCTATCTATCCATCCATCCTTCCTTCCTTCCTTCCTTCCTTCCTAGCTGTGCTGTGGCTAGGAGAAGACCTTCTTTTCAAACTCCTGGCAGCATCTCCTCCTCCTCCTCCTCCTCCTCCTCCTCCTCCCAGAGCCCCTCCCATCTGAGCAGGTGCCCGCTGGTCTGTCCTTGGCCGCCCTCTCTTTTCAAAGCGACCCTCGGTTCCTAAATGTTCTCCTTGGGTTTAATTTCACCCAAGAAAAGAACTGAGACCTCAAGGCTTCGTAGCAAAATCCCTTTGAAAAGAACTGCACAGGAAACACCAACCACAGAATGAACAAATTAGGAGACCACTGTACAAGCTACTGACATATGAAAGGATACCTGTGTTGAAGAGAAGCTAGGCGAACTCCTTGGACATCAAGTTTAAAGACCTGGTGGATCAAAACGGGGAAAGGGGGAAAGAAAAAGAAAGAAAAAGAAAGAATGCTTGATCTGTTCAGACTGCTTTCCTGCTGGCTCATTCCTCCAGTTGTGTGCAGGGCCACAAATTGTCTTTCTTTCTTTCTTTCTTTCTTTCTTTCTCTTTCTTTCTTTTCTTTCTCTTTCTTTCTTTCTTTTCTTTCCATCTCTCGGTTCCCAGAAGTCTTTGGAAGTCATTTCTACTTTCGGTTATCTAGCTTTATGATGGCTTGATAACACTCATACAGCTAGATAACCAAAGACAGAAACGGCCCTCCTACTTGAGGCTTTCTCTTCCTTCCTTCTTTCCTTCCTTCTTTCTTTCTTTTTTCTTTTCTTTCTTTCTCTTTCTTTTCTTCTTTCTTTCATTCTCTTTCTTTCTTTTTCTTTCCTTCCTTCTTTCCTTCTTCCTTTCTCTCCGATGGGATTGGGCATCAGGCTCAACGTGCCGTGGCAGCTTCGGGATCTTCAAGCTACCATCGGGGGGAAAAAATAAAAGAGAAAAAAATAACTCAATGTATACATGCATATACACAAGGGGTGTTTTTTTTTGGGGGGGGGGGGGCGAAGAGCCGGAGAGAGACAGACCGAGAGAGGGAGGTAGCCGGTCCCTTCAGCAGATCGGCAGCCAGATCTGACCTGATCTGCAGGTTCGAAGCTTAGACGGGAGAGGGGGGGGGGGGGGGCGGGAGAGAATTGACTTGTGGTGAGAAGAAAAAAACACCCACCCATCCAGGGCGCTGCCTTTCCCCCCATCTGAGCCATTCATTCATTCCCTTCGGGCGAAGCAGCCGGTTTGCATTCGGGGCCCGCCCCGCCCCGAAATGCTTGTGTCTGATGTGAATCCCCCCCTCCCCAATCCTTGGGAAATGACGTCAGCCCGGCTTTGCACCAATGGCTAGCCGGGCATTCAAATCGTCGCGGCTTCGCGCCGCTTTGAATCCTTCCTCTCCTCTCTCCTCCTCCCCACCGCCTCCCACTTTTCCTTTGCCCCGGCATTTCTTTTAAAACCCTGCAGATGAAGCCGCGCGCGATCCTTCCCTCCATCCCTCCCCCTTCCCTCCCTTCCCCCCATCCCTTCTTCCCTCCCTCCATCCCTTCTTCCCTCCATCCCTCCCTCCATCCCTTCTTCCCTCCCTCCAAAAAGCGCTTCAATTAACAGAGAAAGAAACGGCTCCGGATCCTTCCAAGCAAACGCCGCGGAGGTGGGGAGGGGGAGCTCCTGTTGGCTTCGCAGGTCGCCCCCTCTCTCCACCTCCCGTCCCCGTCTCCCACCCGCAAGAATCTGAAGACTAAGTAAACCCACTTAAATTGGGGGGGGGAGCGCACGCTACACCGGACGACAGGAACGAAGCCACCGCACCGAGTTGCGTGTAAATGCAGCCCTGGGTTGAGTTTGGCCCGCTTTGGGGTGAACGCAATCTTCCTTTCGGTGATACCCGAGACACAAACCCTACTGAATTGGGTGGAGGGGGGGGGGATGCAATTGCTTCGAGGGTTTTCGCTTCAAAGCAATGGGTTCGACGCTACGAGTTAAGGGCCTTGGGTTAGTTAATCACACCGCCGCTATTTTACTACCTAGAACTAAGGAGAAATTCCATTACACCGCTCAACAAAATTAAAGGGAGCACTTACACCACACAATATAACTCCAGGTAAATCAAACTTCTGTGAAATCAAAGTGTCCACTTCGGATTCGGAAGCAACACTGATTGACAATCAATTTCACAGGCTGTTGTGCAACATTCAACTTTGTACAGAACAAAGTAGTCAGTGAGAATATTTCATTCAGATCTAGGATGTGTATATATATTTACATACATGCATACACACACACACACACACACACAACACATACATACAGTAGTTCCATATATCTATAGTAGTCTCCCTTCCTTTTCATTATCAGCAAAAACATATATATATATATATATATATATATATATATATATATATATATATATATATATATATATATATATATATATATATCTCACACACACACACACACACATACACATGTTTGTGTTTTTTTTCCCTTTTTGTGGTTGTTTTTTGTTTACTACATATTGTTTTCTATTTTGTATATGTCATAAGCGTCAGCTTTTTTAAAAAAAACCTTTAAACACACATACGTACATACATGTATATATATACATGGAATTTCTCCATACACACACAATTACAACACTTTACAACTCCCCATACTTAAACTAGAAACAAAAAACAGCACAGTTGTACCACATCTTCCTTTCATACATCAATACTCAACGATTTCTCATTCATGAGAAATTTGTTAACGGTGAGAACAATCAACCAATGGAACGGCTTGCCTCCAGAAGTTGTGAGCGTGCTCCATCGCTGGAGGCTTTTAAGAAGAGATTGGGCAAGTTGGAGACCCTGCTCTCTGAAATGATAAGGTCTCCTGCTTGTGCCACGAGTTGGACTAGAAGACCCCCCAGATCCCTTCCAACTGGGTTTATTTTATGTACCAACAGCAACATGGTCGTTTCTAGACCTGTTTGCCATTTTTTGATGGGACCCTTCCTGCCCAACCTAAGATCTCCTAACACTAATATTTTCTAACTATGGTGGAAGGGGAGCACACAGGAGATCACCAAAATGAAATCAGAACCATCTAGCCTTGCTCATTCCTCTATTACTGCTTGGCCCTACTGTAAGGGATGCTTTCAAGGTCCATTAAACTTAAAGGAAAGAATCCCAACCCGGGTATCCAGACTGATTGAGCTCAATGGGGTTAACACCCAATTCCAAGAGGTGGAGTGGTTTATTCCCAGGGTCTTACTCTAAAATTTTAAACACCTAAAATCCTATTTCTAGGACCATGGCTAGAAACAAAAGTTTTCTAGCACATCCAACGCTAATAAAGACAAGGCAATGGTTAGCAAGGACTAGAAATCCAGGCAGGTACGAGTTTAGCCTTAACTTATTAAATTAGTCTTTTTCTGTCAAATCATGAACAAAAGATTTAGTTTGATTTTACAAATAACCAACCGAGATTAACTTTAACCAAGCTTAACATGGGTGGGTGCATTTGTTAAGATCTTAAACGACATAGTCTTTTGAACCCAGGAAAATATCCCCAATGCATTCATTTTCATTTCCAAATTATTTAAAGTAGAAGGGAAAATACTGTAAATCCCAAGATCTTTTTCTCAGTCCTCAAACGAAAATCACTCCATACCTCCCTCTATTCTCGCCTTCCTTCTCCGCCCCCAATAATATCTTGCAAATAAACCATATGCATAATGTTTTACTCTACCACCCAGTCCAAGAAATGGAGACAAGACCACTTCACAAACCCAGCAAACACCGCTCAGAATTGGGGAAGGGGGAATGAGATGGCTTAAAAACAATGTGGGTTTTTTTTGGGGGGGGTCTTTACCCCTTTGTGTTTCATCAAATTATACTTACTGTGATGCATTTCTGCCACCAGGGCTTCAAACCGTTTTCATGTGAGTTTGGGATTAAGCCCAAACACATTATTTTGGATGAGATGTATTTATGAATATTGGACTAATTCGGGCTCTCTAACTGTAATCTGTGTTTTGCTGTCACCAGGCCTTTTCTCAACACGAAAGACTCCGGGAAGTCAAGATTATGGTCAGCAAAGAATTAAGAATTCTATAACTATTTTATTCTATAGTAATCAGTTCAGGAGTCAGGTCAGTCTAGGTTAGGATGCTGCTTTACTGGAAATGTAATACTGTTTTAGGCACAAAATGGGTGATTTTGTGCCTCTCTCTCTCTCTCTGACTCTGTTTCTCTCCCCCCCCATTCTCTCATTCTCTCTCCTTTTCACTTTCTTTCTCTCCATTTCTCCTTCTCCCTCTCTCTCCATTTCTCTTTCCCTCCATTTCTCCTTCACTCTCTCTCCCTCTCTCTTCCCATTTCTCCTTCTCTCTCTCTCTCTCTCTCTCTCCATTTCTTTCTTTCCATTTCTCCTCTCTCTCTTCTCTCGCTCTCTCTCTCTCTGTCCAAGGAAGTAGGAAACAACAAATACTGTACCTCTCAAAAATTGCCTCCTAAAGAATTGTGTGGACTTGCCCAGCCAATCATCAAGGATTAAGATAGACTGGAAAGCCAAAACACACGTGTGCAGAGAGAGAGAGAGAGAGAGGAGAGAGAGAGAGAGAGAGAGAGAGAGAGAGAGAGAGAGAGACTCACCCCACAACTATAGTGTGACTTAGATGAGATCTCAAACTGAGAGCTTAGAGGGCTGTCTTTTTTCTGATAACCCCCCCCCCTCCATTATTCCCAAAACTTTAGGAAACCTGGTGTTAAACGCCCTCGCATTATTTAAGGGCTTAGTATCTATCATCATTAAATCAAATCCCCCTCCCCCCCAAAAAGAAATAAAAATCCACAATCTCTTTTACTAAAAAAAAAAAAAATGTTCTCAAGCCCGAAGATCACTCTTGCCTGATTCCTATCAGACTTACTCTGATTTTGATTTGTGTTTGGTTGGGTGGTATCATTTTTATCATGAGATCAGGGTTTTTGTTGTTGCTGCTGCTGCTGTTTTTAAAAAAATCTTTTTGGAGAAGTCACTCCCTTCAATCTGGCTGCCTTTCTCTGTTTATTCAAAGCGTCCCCATCTTTTCTAAAGCCACTTCACAATATTCAACCTTATTCGCACCAGCCCAGAACCTAACCAAAAAAAAACCTAACCAGAACAATAGGGACTGTTCCCTTTCAGAACAGGAAATCTGGATTAAAGTTTATCTCACATATTTTAATACATCAAGTTTAAAATACAGTTAGCTGGGAAGTAAATCCCTTTGATTTCCCAACCGTTGTCTTTGGAAATTAACAGGAACAGAATAGATTTTTTCTTCTTCCATAACCCCCAGGAAAAACGCACCCGCGCGCACACGGACACACAAAAAAAACACAAAACCGTAAACAAGCTTTACGTCCAATGACCAGAGTTCCACATTAAATAGGTGAGGATCTTAAATATCTATCTGTCTGTCGGTCGGTCGGTCGGTCGGTCTGTCTATCTGTATCTCAGTCTCTCTCTCTCTCTCTCTCTCTCTCTCTCTCCTCTCTCTCTCTCTCTCTCTCTCTCTCTCGCTCTGTATCTCTCTCTCTCTCTCCCTCGCTCTCGCTTTTTCTCCCCAATCCATGAGCTATTATCAGCTCGAGTTTAAGATGAGTAAATTTCTGTGAAGTACCAAGGATGGTTTGGATGTATTTGTAGCGTCCTTAGCCTTTGCTGGGGAAAAATGGCTGGTTTAAAACTTGTTTTCCTCTCCTTCTTTTCCACTTTCCCTGCCCGCCTCTGCTTTGCTTAAAATACGAATCCCTTTTTGTAAACGCCAGGCTTGGCTTGGAATAAAAAGAATCATTTCCGTTGGCGCTTTGGAATTGCAATGCAGCCGTCCCAAAGGCCGTTTTGCTGAATTTTAAGCCCGTTTTCCCCACGTTTGGATGGCGCGCAAAAATCTGCGTGATTCGGGCTAGGAAGGACGGTGGGGGAGCAGCTATTAATAAATGGGTTGCTTTGGGGGTGGAGAACCGCACCTTTTCTCGCCTTCTGCTCCAACTTTTCGCCTATTTCCTACCGCTCGGAAGGTAAATTCAAGGCTGGTTGGAGAGGACCTGGCCTAAATTAAATTTCCCTAGGCCCACGAGAATAATTCTCGGATAATATGGGAAGGGACGTAACTTATTTATTTATTTATTTTTCGAACAGAAAAATGCAGGGCTGAGAAAGCAGGAAGGCAGAAAGAATGTTGGGCTAACTCCGAAGGGAAAGACAACACACACACCCCTCTCCCCCAAAAAATGGAAGACTCAGTTTGCTCCCCCGAAATGTGTCTGGATTAAACACTTTTGCACCAGTTTTTTGTATGGTGTTTTTTGCTTGAGAACTATGCTTGAAACTTAGGCTCAAATTCAAAAGTCAAGCTCCCGCACTATTTGAGAAATTGTCCCTGGTTGTTAAAACATAGTTAGAAAGAAGCTCGCTTCCCAAACAAATCTCCCAAACGTACTTACTTACTTATTTTTCTTTCTTTCTTTCTTTCTTTCTTTCTTTCTTTCTTTCTGTCTTTCTTTTATAAATTTATCTCTTTATTTTTCTTTATTTATTTTTCTTTCTCTTGCTTTATTTTTCTTTTCCCCTGTCTTTCCTTCTTTTATAAATTTATCTCTTTATTTTTCTTTTATCTCTGTCTTTCTCTCTCTCTCTCTCTCTCTCTCTCTCTCTCTCTCTCTCTCTCTCTTTCCTTTCCTTTTCTCTCTCTTTCTCTTTCTTTATTTCTCTCTCCCTCCTTCCCTCCCTCCCTGCCTCCTTTCCTCCCTCTCTCCCTCTCTCCCTTCCTTCCTTCCCATAGCTGCTTCATAAAGAAAAAAAAACCCACAGCAATTTCCCCACAGAAATAGGGACACGGTTTCCCTATTTCGGGAGAAATATTTAGATTTACTTCCCGAACTGTACTGGCGGCTTGGAAGAACAGAAAACAGTCTGTTTACAATATAGGGAATAAAGACACGTCGACGCTTCGCCGTTTCCTGAGAACTAAAAATCCGATCGGTAATTCACTATACTGTATACAAAAATCCTTTCTTGCGGCTCTCTAGTTCTCTCTCCTTTTTTGGCGCGGGGGTGCCAGTTATTCAGGGCAGGCCAGTTGTACAGGGCAGGCCCCCAAAGCTGCCTTGCGCTGTATTCGCGCGGAGTCACTTAACCCTGGCGAGCTTAAACCCACGGTAGGAGCCCATTCCTCCCGTTTTCTGAGTTCTCACCGGCACCTTGAGCGGGAGAGGCTCCCGCGGCCGAATTCGCAAAAGAGCGGGGAGGTTAAACCGCGGTTAGAAGCTAGCTTGCACGCAAGCCACCTTTGGAGAGTGGCGCGCTCCTTTGTGCTTGGGGTGTGTGTGTATGCGCGCGGGCGGGCGCGTTTGGAATGACCCTCGGGGAGCCTGTACCACGTTGGTTTCTGTGCAAGAGCTGAATTCAAGACTGGGTGGATCAATTGGGGGCGGGAAGGGTACCGAACCCGGCCCTCGAGCCGAGCCCAACAATCCATTCGAGTTTTGTCCCCCCGAGGGCCGCTGGCTGGGCTGATCCTTTCCTCTCGGGCCTTTCCCGGCGCAATCCGGAATCCACCGGAGACCTGGAACGAGGCGTGGTGGGACCCCGAGCGAGAAAGAAACGACCAAGGCGAGCAGGCAGACGGCTGGCTTGGGAGATCCAGCCCACCGCCCTTCTCGGCCGCCCCGTCTTCAGGAACGAGGATCGCGCGTGGCGAGGCGAGGCGAGGCTCGCACATCGGAGGTGCAAAACTCATAGAAACATAGAACATTGAGGGCAGAAAAAGACCTCATGGTCCATCTAGTCTTCCCTTATACTAGTTCCTGTCTTAGGATGGATATATGTTTATCCCAGGCATGTTTAAATTGAGTTACTGTGGATTTACCAACCGCGTCTGCTGGAAGTTTGTTCCAAGCATCTACTACTCAAGCATCTAAACTCCGGATTTATTTATTATCAGATTTCTATGCCGCCCTTCTCGAAGTGACTCAGGGCGGCATACGTTATAATACAAACAATATACATGAGGAATCTAATTAGTTTAAAGGGGCATATAGAAAATTAATTTTAAAAAACCTTTTTTAAAAAACGCTATGCAGCCATTCCCAATCATTCGTAGGCCGGGGGACAATCTTGTGGTTCACGGCCCCCATGCCTGCCGGCAGAGGTAGGTCTTCAAAGCTTTAGGAAAGAGCAGGAGGGAGGGGGCGGTACGTATCTCCAGAGGGAGTTCGTTCCAGAGGGCTGGGGCCTCCACATAGAAGGCCGACTCTTTGGGACCTAACTGGCTGCTGATATACATGAGGCAGAAGACGGTCCTGAAGATAATCTGGTCCTAAGCCGTGTAGGGCTTTGTAGGTCATAACCAGCACTTTGAATTGCGCCCCGAGACCAATTGGCAACCAGTGCAGCTCCCGGAGTGTTGTTGCAATGTGGGCAGATCTTAGGAGCCCCACAATAGCTCGGGCGGCTTCCTTTTGCACAATTTGCAGTCTCCGAACACTCTTCAAAGGCTTTAAAAGCGATGCTTAAAACCGGCGATGAAAAAGAGAGCTTTCGGGATCGCGCAGCCTCCGACTAGCGGCTTTCCGGATTTTGCACTTCAAACGCGCCCCAAGAGCATCCAAGGAATGCTAAAGAGCATCTAACCCACCCTCCATTGCGACTCATTCCTCGCTTCTTCCCTTCGTGCGTTTCTACTCCCACCCCTGCAAATAAGGTCTGTTTGCCCCCCCCCCCCCTTTAAACCCCTCGGGTGACCCCGGGTAAGCGACTAGCCGGCTAGCATCGTCGACCACGCGAGGCTGAATTGACGGGAGGGACAAAACAACCGGGCCCGGTGATGGTGCTTCCCAGAACCGGGTCAATGCAGGCTTGTTATGTTAAAGAAGGGAATTCAGGTGGTGTAATCGGATAATGGGGGAGGGAAGGAGCGGTTGAAGGGGAGAGAAGACGAATGCAAAAAACACAAGAACGGGAAGCATCCATTTAAAAAAAAAACACCAGCGAAATTAAGAGAGAGAAAGTTACCTAATCAGGCGCAAAATGTCTTCTCGCGTAAGTCTCCTCCCCACCCGCATCTCTCAACGAAATAA
>NC_091959.1:23266765-23275960 GCF_031021105.1 Erythrolamprus reginae | reverse complement strand
AGTTGGGTCTTTCCGATCTCATCCCCTTGGAAAGCAGTAGCAGCCTCAAAAGGCAGGACGGGCAGGAACGGCTGGTGGTGGGTCACAACGTCTCTTTTGACCGGGCTCACATTAAGGAACAATACCTGATCCAGGTAAGACATCATCCCTCTCCATTTGCTTTCTTCTCCTCCCTTGACCAGTTCTCACGGGGGCTTGAAGGAGAGAAAAGATTTGTGGGCAGGAGTCAAAGATCGGCCGATCTTGAAAAATCAAAGTAGGATCAGGTCTAGTTGCTCCTGTACTTAAATTGGGAGGTTCTGGGGTATTGTACAGGTAGTGTAAATCCTGAAGCTGATGGAGCCAGAGGCATCTCTCTCTCTCTCTCTCTCTCTCTCTCTCTCTCTCTCTCTCTCTATCTCTCTCTCTCTCTCTCTCTCTCTCTCTCTCTGCTATTCTCTGCTATTTTGTCTTTGTGTCTATGCTGTGTTTCAAATTGTTTGTTTGCTTGCTTGCTTGCTTGCTTATTTATTTATTTATTTATTTATTTATTTATTTATTTATTAGATTTGTCTCCGCAGACTATGCGTTTGTAAGTTAAGCAAGTAAGGCTTATAGCAGCGGTCCCCCAAACTACGGCCCGTGGGACGGATGCGGCCTGTTGAGGCCATTTATCCGGCCCCCGGCAGCGCACGAGATTTTACCCATATAGATATAATAAGCTCCCGAATCGGTCTTCTGCGCAGTCATCAGGACCCACCGCGCACTAACTTTTGAAGTGGCGCAAAGCCGCGCTGTCCCAGATCGCTCGCTAAGATCTGCCGAAGAGGAAGAAGATCCGGATTGGATTACAACACCAATTATATTTCTAATTTATTAACCATTATGCCAAAGTGCTTCCTTCTTTCTTTATACATTTTTCTATAAGCCAAGAAGACCTTGTATAGCTAATCAGATGCTAATAAAAGAAAATTAAAAACAAAACATAAACATATATGAATTTCAGTGTCAGGCCCAACATTCATACTTCTTCCCCCCCCCCTCTAAATAATACGTTTCCATTTTGGTTTTTTTACTTTAAAATAAGGTATGTGCAGTGTGCATAGGGATTTGTTCATAGTTTTTTTTTATAGTCCGGCTCTCCAACAGTCCAAGGGATAGTGAACTGGCCCCCTGTGTAAAATGTTTGTGTATGTATTGACTTGTGTAATTGTGTATGACTAGGATTGTTCTTGACTAAGATAATTGTCAAAGTAAATGATATTTTGTATACTTAGTGTATCTGAATTGTATTACTGAATTATTACTAGTATATCTGCCCTATCAGCTGGATATCTGCAAAACCTCCATGTTTCATCTGTGTGTGTGTATCTTTAAGAGATTACTCTGCACACTCCTTAACACTTAACGCATGGGTCATTCTTTGTCAAGTGTACTTGACTGATTTTTGCAGCCTTATTTGAAAATAAACCACCACAAAAACAACATATATGATAGAAGAAAATGTGCTCTTTCTAATGAAATAAAAATGAAGATGATTGAAGGTGAGAAAACAAAGAGCTCTGTTTCATCGCCTTCAATCATCTTTATTAGAAAACACACTTTTTTTCTACCGCTCTCTGTTTTCTCACCTTGAAAAATCTTCATTTTCATCTCATTAGAAAGAGCACGTTTTTTTCTATCACAAATGTTGTTTTTGTGATGGTTTCTTTTCAAATAAGGCTTCAATTTCACCTGGCCCACTTGACAAAGAATGACCCACATACTACTATATTTGTATAGGAAGCACCTACTAGCATTAAGGCAGGGTTTCCCGACCTTAGCAACTTGAAGATATCTGGACTTCAACTCCCAGAATTCCCCAGCCAGCATTCGCTGGCTGGGGAATTCTGGGAGTTGAAGTCCAGATATCTTCAAGTTGCCAAGGTTGGGAAACACTGCATTAAGGAACCACAGCTTACAATGCCAGTTGCTCAGTGAGATACGAATTGGCCGCATCGTATGCCTGATGTTCCGGTCTGCGTTGGTTTGTAAGGCAGCATTGGAGGGAGGCTCCCTTTGAATCGTTCCAACCTCTCTTGCAGGGATCCCAGGTGCGATTCCTGGACACGATGAGCATGCACATGGCTATCTCGGGACTGACCAGTTTCCAGCGTTGCCTTTGGAAGGCGGCCAAGCAAGGCAAGGGGAGAGGGCTTCAAGAGGTCCAGCGACACATCAAGAAGACACGCAGAAAAGACGGTGGACCCACGGTGAGCTGGGTCCGGTCGTGGTCTCCTTACCACTCTTAAAGTCTTATCTTTAAAAGAGCAGAAAAGAAGTGACACAAAACAGGTTAACAGAGTTAATTAACACCAAAATAAGACTTAAATTAAAACCTTTCTTTTGGGCATAATAGATCGAAAAATAAAAAAAGGAGTATTATTATTTGATTCAACACATAATCACAGCAATTAGAATATGTATTGCACAAAACTGGAAAAAAGAAGATACACCAACAGAGAGAGACATGATCAAATATATATATATATGATTGTGCAGAACTGGATAAATTAACACAAGAACTTAAAAATAAAGATGAATGATGCTACTACGACATCTGGAAACAATTCTACACATGGGTAGACAATTGGAGAAATAATAGCTGTAAATAAGGAATACTATCTTCTTAGATCTTAAATTTTTTATAAAATTAAGGTATAGAGTTGATTATAACTTTAATTGTCATTATTTTGCTCACATATAAAAATGTAATCTAACCGCTGTTGTTATAGGCCATAAAAACATACAAAGAAAGAACTGTTTTTGGACTACAGTTTGGGAGCTGGGAGAGTTAGGGTTATGTTTTGTTGTTCCGTGTTGTTTTGTTGTTTAAGACATAAGTATATATAAAGTATGTAAAAACAAGATACAATATGTATTTTCTTATTTCTAATATTTATATATTCAATAAAAATTATTATTTAAAAAAACAGAGTTGGAAGGGACCTTGTGGAGAGGGGCGGCATACAAATCCAATTAATAATAATAATAATAATAATAATAATAATAATAATAATAATAATAATAATAATAATAATAATTGTAGGTTATCTAGTCCAACTCCCCTGCCCAAAGAAGGAGGCCCTAAACCAGGGATGGGGAACCTTTTTTCCCTCAGGTGTCAAAAGTGCGTGCGCACACACTGTTGCGCCTGGGGAGGGAGAATTATTATTATTATTATTATTTATTAGATTTGTACGCTGCCCCTCTCCGTAGACTCAATGCCTGGGGAGGGAGAGAATTGCATCCCTTGCCTCCCCCAGAGGCCCTCTGAAGACCAGAAACAGCCTGTTTCCCAATTTCCGGTGGGCCGGATAGGCTCGGTTTTCACCCTCCACAGCAGGGGTGGACAATTAATTTTGCCATGGGGCCGCATGAGAAATTAGGAGGGTTTTAGAGGGCCGGACTAATATAATTAACTCAGTTCTACCCTATACTGTAAAGACCCAGACCCTGGCCTGACCTAAACACCCAGACCCAATCTACAGACCCCTAACTGTTTGCTTTACGGCAACACGGTGCACCACAGGCACTGCGCTGGAGTGTTTGCATGGTTTCTGTGCTCAGCTGCTCTCGGTAGGAGGTCGGGGTCCGCTCCAGTGTGAGGATGAAAGAGCTCACCGCATCTGCCGGGACTCCTCCGGTTCCTGCTTTCCTCATGATTCATCAGGAAAGCAGGAACCAGAGAAATCCCAGCAGACGCGGTGAGCTCTTTCATCCTCGCACTGGAGCGGACCCCGACCTCCACGGATCGTTCACAGATAGCGGGCGGGCCAGTCACAAACAGCGGGCGGGCCGGATGCGGCCCATGGGCCGCCCCTTGCCCAGGTCTGCTCCAGAGGCTCCCCTATCCCCACTGGAAGCCTTCAGGAAGCCAAAAACGCCCTCCCAGAGCTTCCGTGCGAGCTGAAAATCAGGTGGCTGGTACAGACATGCATGCTGGAGCTGAGCTAGGGCAACGGCTCGTGTGCCGGCAGATACGGCTCCGCATGACACCTGTGGCCATAGGTTCGCCATCACTGCCCTACACCCATTCTGACATAGGATGTCAGTCCAATCTCTTCCTGAAAGTCTCAAGTGAGGAAGCTCCCACAATTTCAAGATTAGTTTCCTCTTCTTGTTTGACTGGTCTTCCATTACAGGTTGGCTCTTGGAATTGGGTGGACATCAGCAGCATCAACAACCTGGCAGATGTACATTCCCTCTACGTTGGAGGTGAGCCGTTGAAGAAAGAAGCCCGCGAAATCTTTGTCAAGGGTAGCATGGACGATATCAGGAATAACTTCCAGGTGGGAAGAAAATCTTGGCATCTCTCTTTCTGAGAACAGAGTCTTAGCTATGAGGGTCGCCCAGAAAGTAATGCACCACAATCTTTTTCTCAGCCTACATTAATGGTACGAATTCAAAACTTTAGATATACATTATTTGAATTGTCAGGCGTGCGTGTGTAAATCTTGTGTTTCTTCAGACAGATAGCGTAGCTGCAGCAGTGGTTTGAAATGGCGTCTGTAAGTGATGTACGTTACAAGCAGTGTGTCGACATTGAATTTCTCACTGTGGAGAAAGAAACTGTTGGGAACATTCACAAGCATTTGTGTACAGTATATGGAGAATCTGCGGTCGACAGAAGTACGGTTAGTCGCTAGGCACAGAGAGTGAAGCCATTAGAGGTGACATTCACTCAGTGCAGAAATGGCTTCGTGACCAGAACAAGAAGTAGTACCAACAGGGCATACACACGTTTGTATCTCGCTGGAGGAAGGCCATAGAACAGGACGGAGATTACGTGGAAAAATAGGGAGTGTAGAAGAAACATCATTATTTCTTGTGTGTGAGTTTCATTGTCTTCAATAAATAATTGTTGAAGAAAAAAAAATGTGGTGCCTTACATTCTGGGAGTAGTAGGACCCAAGAAAGTATCAGCATTAATTAATCAGGAGGCAATAATAAATTAGCAGATGGCTTATGTTCTACCTTTTAATAACTGCCCATTCCTTATTTTTCTCTTTATCCAAAGGAGCTGATGAATTACTGTGCCCTTGATGTTCAGGCTACTTATGAAGTATTCTATGAGCAGCTTCCTCTTTTCTTGACAAGGTGAATTATTCATTGAGTAAAAAATGCATTGAGTGTGAGACTCCAGTGTTCTGGGTTAGCTGCCAATCTTAGATTGACTTTGTACAGTGGTTTAGCACCTTGTAAATTTGGTTGTAGATATTTCATAATAGATAATAGATAGAATTCCTTATTGGCCAAGTCTGATTGGACACATAAGGAATTTGTCTTTGGTGCATATGCTCTCGGTGTACATAAAAGAAAAGAGACATTTGTCAAGAATCATGAGGTGCAACACTTCGTGACTGTCATAAGGGTCAAATAAGCAATGAAGAAACAATCAATATTAATGAAACTCTTAAGGATAGATAGTTACAGTGGTATAGTCATAAGTGGGAGGAAATGGGTTATAGGAATGAGGAAAAAATAGTAATAGTAGTGCAAACAGTAAATAGCTTAACAGTGTTGAGGGAATTATTTGTTTATATAGTTTTCAGTGCTAGAAGGGAGTGAGATAGAAGGAGAGTAACCCACTAGCACCGAAGCTGTTACCTAGTTGGTAAGTGGGTAAATTCAACCCCAAATTACAGATATTCTATTTTATTTTCTCGTTTGATTGAGAACAACATTGGTAGATTACTTGGTCCTGTATCACGGTTGAAATTCAAACATTTTCCCTGCTGGTTCTGTGGGAGTGGTTTGGTGGTCAGTTCCACTGGCAGAGGAACCCATTTCCACTGGTAGAGGGTTGCAGGAGGCCGTCACAGACGAAACGGAGCTGGGGATTCCATTTTCACTGGCAGAGCGCTTGGGCCACCCCAGGCACCCGCGACATGAGTGATATTGAGCTGGCCATGCCCACCCCACCCTCCAAAGGTCAAACACAGCCCTGACACAGCCCTTAATGAAATTGGGTTTGACCCTCCTGCTAGAGCAGACCTAGGCAAAGTGCGGCCCGGGGCCCGGATGCAGCTCGCCTGCTGTCTGTGACCGGCCGAGGGAGGGAGGGAGGGAGGGAGGGAGGGAGGAAGGAAGGAAGGAAGGAAGGAAGGAAGGAAGGAAGGAAGGAAGGAAGGAGAAATTATCTTTCCATGCCCTTTTGCAAAAGTCCAATAAATGCTCATTTTTTAATTGTTGGAATATTTTGAAAGAGAAGTAAAAAACTGCCCAAAAGCAGAAGTAAAAGGCAGAGAAAATCAGAGAGACAGAAGCTTCTCTCCATCTGGAGAAGGAAGGAAGGAAGGAGAAATGGAGGGAGGGAGGGAGGAAGGAAGGGATGGGCAATTAATTTATCATTATAATATACAGTAATTATAATATATAATTATATAACTAATATATAATATAATATAATATATAATTATAATATATAATTATAATAAAATTAACTCAGTTCTACCCAATAATATACATTATTGGGTAGAACTGAGTTAATTATATTAATCCGGCCCTCTAAAACCATCCCAATTTCTCATGCGGCCCCATGGCAAAATTAATTGCCCTCCCCTGTGCTAGAGAGAGCCAGTCTGGGTTTTGTCCATTGATTTTGACAAAAAAGTTTTCCTGTCTTGTAAGATGATCAGATATTTTCTCCATATAAGCAACACTGCCCATCATCTGCCAGAATTGTGACCTAACCTTTTGGGGTTAGCTATTCCTTTCTCTTGTGCTCTGAGACAAAAAATCTTTGGAGCAAAATCCATAAATGGCTACAGGAGATAACACACATAGCAATAGAGTTTACTCTGGAACTGTTCTTATTGGGAATATTATAAAAAGAATACAGTAAGGGGAAAATATATATATATAATATTGCATATGACAACTATGGCTAGAATTACTTTTGCAAAATTTTGGGGAAAAGCTGAGAACACCCCCCCCCCAAAAAAAGGAATCTGAATACAGTGGTCCCCCGATCATTGCGAGGGTTCCGTTCCAGGACCCCTCGCAATGATCGGTTTTTCGCGAAGTAGCGCTGCGGAAGTAAAAACACCATCTGCGCATGCGCAGATGGTGTTTTTACTTCCGCCGCAGCAGCGAGGAGCCGAAGATTGGGGTTTCCCCACCGCCCACGCAAACTCCTCGCTGCCGCTCGCCCGCCCTTCGCCCGCCCACGCCATTCGCTCGCGCCGCTTCCCAGCTGAGTCCTGAAGCCAATTCGCTTCAGGACTCAGCTGGGAAGCGGCGCGAGCGAACGGCGTGGGCGGGGCGAGCGGCGGGCGCACGGGCAGGCAGGCGGCGGACAAGCCGTTCGCTCGCGCCGCTCGCTCGTGCCACTTCCCAGCTGAGTCCTGAAGCCAATTCGCTTCAGGACTCAGCTGGGAAGCGGCGCGAGCGAATGGCGTGGGCGGGCGAAGGGCGGGCACGCGGGCAGGCAGGCGGCGGACAAGCCGTTCGCTTGCGCCGCTCGCTCGTGCCACTTCCCAGCTGAGTCCTGAAGCCAATTCGCTTCAGGACTCAGCTGGGAAGCGGCGCGAGCGAACGGCGTGGACGGGCGAAGGGCGGGCAGGCGCGCGGACAAGCGGCGGGCGGACAAGACAAGCGGCGGGCGCAGCAGCAGCGAGGAGTTTGCGTGGGCGGTGGGGAAACTCCTCGCTGATGCCCGCCGCTCGCCCTCCCGCCAGCAAGAGGGGGAAGACCCAGGGAAGCCGCCCAGCAGCTGATCTGCCCGGCGCCATCTACGCATGCGTGGCCATAGAAAAAAAGGGCGCGCATGCGCAGATGGTGTTTTGACTTCCGGGTTGAAAAATCACCATATAGCCGTTCGCAATGATCGGGATCGCGATACCCGGGGGATCACTGTACAGTATTATGAAACATGAGAACAGTGGCACAAATGGACTGAATTAAGGAAAACAAATAAGAAGATCATGGGTAACTCTTAAAATTAGCAAAATGAAAGATGTGAATATGTAAATAATAGAAAAATATAAATATATGTATATGCAAATAGAAGTGTTTGAAGTATTAACTATTGTGCTGAAGAAATAAGGTTTGAATAAGACTACTGTGATGATATGTAAATGTGTGAACTATACCGTATTTTTTGAAGTATAAGACGCACCTTTTTCCTCCTTAAAAGAGGCTGAAAATTCAAGTGCGTCTTACACTCTGAATGTAGCTTTTTCCCCCAGCCCTAACTAGGTGCTAACGATCTTCCCAGCTCTTATCTTGCAGGTTCTTTCATTGTTACTCTCTGCGAAGAATGTTTTCCAAGCCCTAAGTCTTTGCAGAGTTTTCTTCATTGCTCTAACTTGCTCCAAATGTTTCTTTCCATCCCTAAACAGCTGCTAACGATATTCCCAGCTCTTACACGCTTGCAAGGTCTTTCATTGTTATTCTCTGTGAATAATGTTTTCCAAGCCCTTAAGTCTTTGCAGGTTGTTTTTTCATTGCTCTACTTGCTTAGAATTTTTCTTTTCAGCTCTAACCAGGTTCTAACAACGTTCCCAGCTTTTACTGGCTTGCAAGCTCTTTCATTGTTACTCTCTGAAAATAATATTTTCCAAGCCCTAAGTCTTTGCAGGGTTTTCCCCATTGCTCTACTTGCTCCGAATGTTTCTTTCCAGGTGCTAATAATATTCTGAGCTCTGATTGGCTTGCAAGGTCTTTCCTTGTTACTCTCTCTGAATAAGGGTTTTTTTTAAAGCCCTAACCAGGGGATAAAATAATGTGCTGAAGCTGACCAGACTAAAGGCGCTAGCCAGATGAATATCTGGTAACCAGATTCTTTTCCCTATTTTCCTCCCCAAAAACTAAGGTGCGTCTTATACTCAGAAAAATACATTAATTTATGTTATTTTTTTTAAAGAAAATATATGAAAATCAATAAAGGTTTCTATAATGGAATTGGGATCTGACATTTTGGGGTTAGCTGTCCCTTTCTCTTGTTCTCCATCAGGTGTCCACATCCCGTGACTTTTGCAGGCATGTTGGAAATGGGGGTTTCTTATCTGCCTGTTAATCAGAACTGGGAGAAGTACCTGGATGAAGCCCAGGTCACTTATGAGGAGCTGCAAAAAGAGATGAAGAAGTCTTTGATGAACCTGGCAGACAATACTTGTCAACTGCTTCACGAGGAGAGGTACTGGTCAATCATGGTATAGTAGGAGTTAAGTA